>NW_026781325.1:117500-392417 GCF_030144855.1 Hypanus sabinus
ATTCTTTCTCTGCAGGCATACTTAGCCAATCTATAGAACAGTAACTATAAACTGTAAACAAACTCTGCAAATGCTGGTATAAATAAATAGCAATAAATAATGAGCATGAAGGAACAAGATAACACAATCCTTAAATGAGTGTAGTTATCTCCTTTTGTTCAAGAGCGTGGTGGTTGAGGGGTAGTAACCTGCTGGGTTGAGTCATAGATATGAAGCAAGTCGAGCAGGGGGCTCAGCACACCATCCCTGTGGTGCTCCTGCACTGATGGAGATGGTGGAGGAGATGCTTCTGCCAATCCAGACTAACTGGGGTCTACAAGTGAGGAAATCCAGGATCCAATTGCACAAGAGGGTATTGAGGCCCAGGTCTTGGAGTTTACTGATTACTTTTGAGGGGATGATAGTGTTAAATGCCGAGCTGTAATCGATAAAGAGCATCCTGATGTTTGCATCTTTGCCGTCCAGATGTTGCAGGGTTGTGAGATGGCATCTGCTGTGGACCTGTTGTTTCGGTAGGCGAATTGGTGACCTCCTCATCTGTGTGGTTTTGAGCAAAGGAGACCGTCCTAAGCACATCCACCTCCTCTGGGTGCAAATCCTTACCCTAGTCTGTCAAGAGCTGCAGCTGGGTGCACCTCTGTAACAAAAATTATTTAAAATTTCATTTTGTATTCTTTTCTGCTTTGGTTCAGGGCATTTGTAAACACAAGAAAAGACTTTATCAGAGCCAGCGTAACGGCAAAACATAAAGAGAAACAAAGGTTTGCGAGGTAGTAGAACAGAAAACAGAATAATATTTATCCAACTAATCTGTGGAATGCCACAGATCTGACAAGCTCTGACACTGCCATCCAACGTGCTTGACCCTGTCTCCAACTCCTAGCACTATCACTGATTGTCACCCAGCCTATTGCCCCTCGCAATAGAAGTTGCCACTTTTACACCCTTAAAGAAACGATGTGCTGCTATTGGAGGAGAGTCAGAGGAGGTTCACGAGAATGAAAGGCTCATTGTATGAGGAGTGATTGTTGGCTCTTTACTCGCTGGAGTTTAGAAGAACGGAGGGGATCTCATTGAAATATTGAAAGGCTTGGATAGGGAGAGTGTTTGCTATGGTGGAGGGAGTCTGGGGCCAAAGGGCACAGCCTCAGAATAGAGGGACGTCCATTTAGAACGGAGATGAGGAGGGATTCCTTCAGTCCGAGGGTTGTGAGTCTCTGGGATGTGGCTGTAGAGGCCAAGTCAGTGAATGTATTTAAGGTGGAAGTTGCTAGGTTCTGGATTAGTCAGGATGTGAAAGGTTACAGGGGGAAGGCAGGAGAATGGGGTTGAGAGGGGAACAGGTCAGTCACGATGAGATGAGCAGGCTGGATGTGCTAAATGGACTAATTCTGCTCCGATGTCTCATGGTCTTTCAGACCCCTTTTTATCTCTGGCAGCCTCTGGCCTAGACGCACACAACTCAGAAACAGAGACAACAGGTGTGTAAGTGGGAAAACATCCTTTGTCAGTATCTAATCTTAATGATGGGCACTTATTAAGGGAGACAAAACATTGATCACTAAAGGGGAGAAACAGGCCATGACCACATTCCAAGCTGAAACAGTGGACCATGGAGAAATTACTTTTAACTCTTCCCTTACAACTTCCCACAGATGGAGCCATCGGGGAGACAGTGAGCTTCACGTATTTCAGGAGGAGTGTTCCACTTTCATACTGCCTCTGCTGACTCAAGGACGAGGGATTTACGAACACCAAGACAGATCTGTTCCTTCTCATCGGATTCCGTTCCAAAGAGCAGCTCTCGCTTCCCACGTCTGGGCTACCTCAGAATCAGAATCAGGTTTAATGTCATGGAGTCTGCTGTTCTGTGCCTGCAGTGCATTGCCATAAAACTATAAATCAAAATAAGAAATATATAGCATTCCTGTGCAAAAGCCTCAGGCTCCCTAGATTTTTAGATGGTGTGGTCTCCACAGAGCCCTGATTTCAACGTCATCGAGGCTGTCTGGCATTACCTGAAGAGACAGAAACAAACGAGACAGCCGACGTCCGCAGACGAACCGTGGCAGGTTCTCCCAGGTGCTTGGAACAACATACTAGTCAATTTTTAAAAATAAAACTCCATGACAGTGTTCCGAAGAGAATTGATGCTGTTTTAAAGGCAGAAGGTGGTCACACCAAATATTGACTTGGTTTAGTGTTTTTTTTTAACTGTTTTCTGCTTTTTATAATAAATTTTTTGATATTTAGAACTTTTTCATTTCTTTACTTCTAAAAGTAGCTTTGCTTTGCGTATTTTTTACATATGCTCAAGACTTTTGCATTTTATTGATATATATATATATGGCCTCATTGTCTATTCAGAAATCTGATGGTGAAGATGAAGAAGCTGTTCCTCAAATGTTGAGTGAGCGTCTTCAGCTCCTGTACTTCTTCCTAAAAGGTGGCAATGAGAAGAGGGCATGTCCTGGTGATGGATGCCACCTTTTGGAGGTATCACCTTCTGAGGGGTTCTGAATCTGGTGCCCCAATGGAGCTGGCTGAGCGTGCAACTTTCTTTGTCTTTTCTGATCCTGTGCAGTGGCCCCTCCATACCAAACAGCGATGCAGCCAGTCAGAAATCACTTAAATCTGTCATTTCACACTGAGCTCCCTGCATCAAAATGGCTGCTCTGTTTGAACCCAACATCATCTTGTTGGATGCTGTTAACGAGCAAATTACCATTCGGGTCCTGTTTGGCAAAACTCACCAGAAAGTCCTGAGACCAACCTCTTCTAAACTCGTGTGCTTGCGGCTCTGCCCGGCGGTGGGTGACGCAGGCTTTGTCACGACGGGCAAAGCAGGAAAGCAGGAGGCAAAGTGACGGTGAAGCGGGAAACTCTGCGTATCGCCGGTGTCAGTGATCGCAGATGGGAGGTGAAGAACAGGAATGAGAGTGCGTGAGGCAAGTTAGCTAAAGCATGCGAAGTGTTGTATAAGCAGATAAACGTTGAAAGGGTAAGGCATTGATCAAGGGGCTCAGTGAAAAGAAACGTGGGATCTTGCCCATGGATGGTGAGGACAGAGTTCAGGCACTTTGCACCTGTCTTCAGCTTCAAGTGTAAAATGGAGACTGTAAAATTGAGTGATGCACCATAGAATTATTAGGAAAGTGCCACCCTAATGTAGCATGAAGCTATTACAGCTTGGGGCATTCCGCAGTTTGGAGTTCAATTCCAGCATCTGCTGTAAGTGAGACTGTATGTCCCATGTCCGGGTGCTCGGGTTTCCTAGCACAGACCAGTCGGGTAATTGGTCATTGTAACGTGTCCTGTGATTAGTCTTGGGGTTAAATCAACAGGTTGCTGGGCAGTGTGGTTCATGGGCTGCAAGGGCTCGTGCTTTAAACCAAAATAAATAAAACTTATAAAGTACATGAATCTCTAGCACCAGATGGCATTTTGAAAGAATATATTCTGTCCATGTTCTCTGGATAAGGGAGGGGCGTTGCCAGAGGACAAGAGAGTGGTAGACCCAATTTCCTTCTTCAGAAAAGCGATTAGCGATGGCAATGGAGTGGCACCATGCTAACAGAGATGTTGAGGGTAATGCAGGGTGTGGATTCACAGAAGGCTTTTGATAAGGTGCTAATTAGCAGGCTTGTCCGTCAAGTTGAAGCGTTGGGCGCAATAAGGAATTGATACTGTGGATCTGAAGCTAGTCAAGTCAGAGGCAACAAGACGTGGTGAATAGTTGGTTGATTGATTGAGATACATTGAGGAGTCGTCCTTTCTGGCCCTTCGAGCCAATCTCCTGATTTCATCTGAGCCTAATCATGGGACAATTTACAACGAACAATTAACCTACCGACTGGACTGTAGGAGAGCCATGGGGAGAAGGTACAACCAAGTGCAGGTCGCCTGTACTGTAAAGTGTCGTGCTAACCACTAGGTCACCGTGTTGCCCACCTTGGGGAGATGACTATCAGCGTTCTCTGAAGCGTTCTATTATACATTCATCGCCTAAACCTGGGAGAGCAAGCCACAACCTTCGAGAAGGAAATACAGGCAACACTCCCATTACTCGTTCGTTGCAAACAGGCTGCATTGTGATTATCCGTGAGGAAAAGGTTTCATCGGTACTTCAGTCGGGAAATATAAGTTAGTGTTGATCTTCTTCACAATGTTCCAAGAGAGCTAACTGTACTCTTTCTCTGGTGATTTGTGAAAGGTGAAATTCCATTACTTTCATAGCAGCAACCCTGGGGGATACTTGCAGCAGGATATAACCATTGGGTGAGGGTCTTTGTGCCTCCTCCCGAGGATGGCAAGGGTTCCTGTCATGGACATCTTCGTCTTCAGGCTCTGTCTTTGGGAGATGTACTTACGTGGGGAGGCTGGAGCCTGAGAACCTGCAACTGTCTGATCTCGTGCAATAGCCCCTGCAAACCCGGCTGTGTGCACAGTACGTCTGTAGACATTAGCTGAAGTCTTTGGTGACCTACCAAATCTCCTCAAAATCCTAATATAGCCGCTGGTCTGCCTTCTTCTTGGCTGCATTAACGTCGTCTGAGACGTTGACAACCAAAGACTTGAAACTGCTCACTCTTTCCATTGCTGATCCCTCGAGGACTGGTGTGTGTTCCCTCGATTCCCTACCTGCAGTCCACTATCCTTGGTCTTCCTGACGTTAGCACAAGACACCACTCAACCAGCTGATCTCCTGGACGCCTCCTCATCACTGTCTGAGATTCTGCCAGCAGCTCTGGTGTTGCGGGTGAACTTCCTGACGGTGTGGAGGCCGCACCCAGTCAGCACGTATCCCTGAGCAGTGCCAGTGGGAGGAGATGCTACTACCGATCTGGTCGGCCAGCGATGACGTCACGGATCTGTTTGCGGAGGGAGGTACAGAGGCCCAGGTTTTGATGATTTTTGATTAGTACTAAGGGTATGATGGTGTTGAATGCTGAGGTGTACTTGATAAACTGGTATGTAACAGGACACCCCCACTTCTCTGGGTGGGGTTAGTCCACGTACTCCACATCTCCCTCCTCACTGTAACTCCCACAGCATTCCCTTTTCACCCCCTCCCAAAGTCCTCCCTCCTCACCCTCTCCCACAATCCTCCCTCCTCCTCTCCCATAGTCCTCCCTCCTCACCAACCTTCCCACAGTCCTCCCTACTCACCACCCCTCCCACAGTCCTCCCTCCTCACCACCCCCCCACAGTACTCCCTCCTCACCGCCCCTCCCACAGCGTTCCCTCCTCACCGCCCCTCCCACAGCGTTCCCTCCTCACCACCCCTCCCACAGTACTCCCTCCTCACCCTCTCCCACAGTCCTTCCTCCTCTCCGCCCCTCCCACAGCCCTCCCTCCTCACCCACAGCGCTCCATCCTCATCCCCTCTCCCACAGCCCTCCCTCCTCACCCACAGCGCTCCATCCTCATCCCCTCTCCCACAGCCCTCCTTCCTCACCCTCTCCCACAGCCCTCCTTCCTCACCCTCTCCCACAGCCCTCCCTCCTCACCACCCTCTCCCACAGCGTTCCCTCCTCATCCCCTCCCACAGCCCTCCCTCCTCACCCTCTCCCACAGCCCTCCCTCTTCACCCTCTCCCACGGCCCTCCCTCCTCACCCTCTCCCACAGCCCTCCCTCCTCACCCTCTCCCACAGCCCTCCCTCCTCACCCTCTCCCACAGCCCTCCCTCCTCACCCCTCCCACAGCCCTCCCTCCTCACCCTCTCCCACAGCCCTCCCTCCTCATCCCCTCCCACAGCCCTCCCTCCTCATCCCCTCCCACAGCCCTCCCTCCTCACCCTCTCCCACAGCCCTCCCTCTTCACCCTCTCCCACGGCCCTCCCTCCTCACCCTCTCCCACAGCCCTCCCTCCTCACCCTCTCCCACAGCCCTCCCTCCTCACCCTCTCCCACAGCCCTCCCTCCTCACCCTCTCCCACAGCCCTCCCTCTTCACCCTCTCCCACGGCCCTCCCTCCTCACCCTCTCCCACAGCCCTCCCTCCTCACCCTCTCCCACAGCCCTCCCTCTTCACCCTCTCCCACGGCCCTCCCTCCTCACCCTTTCCCACAGCGCTCCCTCCTCACCCTCTCCCACAGCGCTCCCTCCTCACCCTCTTCCCGAGCCCCTCCTCACCCCTCCCACAGCCCTCCTCACCCTCTCCCACAGCCCTCCCTCCTCACCCTCTCCCACAGCCCTCCCTCCTCACCCCTCCCAAAGCCTTCTCACCCCTCCCACAGCCCTCCCTCCTCACCCTCTCCCACAGCCCTCCCTCCTCACCCCTCCCACAGCCCTCCCTCCTCACCCCTCCCACAGTCCTCCCTCCTCACCCTCTCCCACAGCCCTCCCTCCTCACCCCTCCCACACTTCCCTCCTCACCCCTCCCACAGCCCTCCCTCCTCACCCTCTCCCACAGCCCTCCCTCCTCACCCCTCCCAAAGCCTTCTCACCCCTCCCACAGCCCTCCCTCCTCACCCTCTCCCACAGCCCTCCCTCCTCACCCCTCCCACAGCCCTCCCTCCTCACCCCTCCCACAGCCCTCCCTCCTCACCCTCTCCCACAGCCCTCACCCCTCCCACACTTCCCTCCTCACCCCTCCCACAGCCCTCCCTCCTCACCCTCTCCCACAGCCCTCCCTCCTCACCCCTCCCTCCTCACCCTCTCCCACAGCCCTCCCTCCTCACCCTCTCCCACAGCGCTCCCTGCTCACCCTCTCCCACAGTGCTCCCTCCTCACCCTCTCCCACAGCCCTCCCTGCTCACCCTCTCCCACAGTGCTCCCTCCTCACCCTCTCCCACAGCCCTCCCTCCTCACCCCTCCCACAGCCCTCCCTCCTCACCCTCTCCCACAGCACTCCCTCCTCACCCTCTCCCACAGCCCTCCCTCCTCACCCTCTCCCACAGCGTTCCCTCCTCACCCTCTCCCACAGCCCTCCCTCCTCACCCTCTCCCACAGCCCTCCCTCCTCACCCCTCCCACAGCCCTCCCTCCTCACCCTCTCCCACAGCGCTCCCTCCTCACCCCCTCCCACAGCGCTCCCTCCTCACCCTCTCCCACAGCCCTCCCTCCTCACCCTCTCCCACAGCGCTCCCTCCTCACCCTCTCCCACAGCGCTCCCTCCTCACCCTCTCCCACAGCGCTCCATCCTCACCCTCTCCCACAGCGTTCCCTCCTCACCCCCTTCCACATCCCTCCCTCCTCACCCTCTCCCACAGCACTCCCTCCTCACCCTCTCCCACAGCCCTCCCTCCTCACCACTGCGGATGGAGCCCGGAACAGGACAAGAGGTCCTTCAGCCCTCAATGTTGTCCTGAACTACCCAAATGCCAAACCAAACTGACCCTAAAACGTGTTTGTATCTCTTCATTAGCTGTGCATTCATGTGCCCGTCCAACACCTCAAGCACACCTGCCTGGCTTTTCTATCTATAGTTATATAAGCCTCCATCAGATCTCCCTCCAGCCTCGGCTGCTTCAGAGAAAACTGCCTCAGCTCGCCCTCTGACCCTCTCCGAGACCCCACACCTTCTGTACTGGGACACCAGGACTGTACACAATACTCCAGCTGTTCCCCAATTCCCAGCTCCTGAACTCAACGCCTCGACTAATAAAGGCAAGCACCCTCTTCACTGCCCTCTTGGCTTCCCTGTCACTTTCTGGGAGATAAGGGCTTGGAGACTGTGGGAGTTCCGCGATTATTTCTGAAAGTACACTCCCTGCCACTTGTCGAATTAAATTCTATCTCTGTACATCAACTATAACTGGTCTGCATCGCGTTGACAAACTTGCCGGTAGATCCTGCTCGTCTCGGGTAGCCTCCTTACCGCGGACTCACTGGCCTTTCGTTCCCTGGATTATCGCCTTTACCTTCTCAACAAGAGAACAGCACCGGCTCTTTGGGATCTCACCACTGGCTCCAGGCAACTGGAGGAGCAGGGTTAGCATGGTGCTCTTCCCAGGACCGTCTTGTTTCCTGCCGGTCCTCCACATTCCAGACATTCGGCTTAGGGTTCGGTGAGGTGACAGCTGTGGACTTGCCCCAGGACTCCCGTGAACCATGCTGACCGTTGACACAAAGGACGCAGTTGAATGTCTACAAAAAGCACATCTGACAAATATAGACATAAACAGGAGGGTTGAGAAAGGAGAGCTGTGGGAGGGGTAAAGGAGGGAGTACACTGGGAGGGGGTGAGGAGGGAACGCTGTGGGAGGGGTAAAGGAGGGAGTACACTGGGAGGGGGTGAGGAGGGAACACTGTGGGAGGGGTAAAGGAGGGAGTACACTGGGAGGGGTGAGGAGGGAACGCTGTGGGAGGGGTAAAGGAGGGAGTACACTGGGAGGGGGTGAGGAGGGAACGCTGTGGGAGGGGTAAAGGAGGGAGTACACTGGGAGGGGGTGAGGAGGGAACGCTGTGGGAGGGGTAAAGGAGGGAGTACACTGGGAGGGGGTGAGGAGGGAACGCTGTGGGAGGGGTAAAGGAGGGAGTACACTGGGAGGGGGTGAGGAGGGAACGCTGTGGGAGGGGTAAAGGAGGGAGTACACTGGGAGGGGTGAGGAGGGAACGCTGTGGGAGGGGTAAAGGAGGGAGTACACTGGGAGGGGGTGAGGAGGGAACGCTGTGGGAGGGGTAAAGGAGGGAGTACACTGGGAGGGGGTGAGGAGGGAACGCTGTGGGAGGGGTAAAGGAGGGAGTACACTGGGAGGGGGTGAGGAGGGAACGCTGTGGGAGGGGTAAAGGAGGGAGTACACTGGGAGGGGGTGAGGAGGGAACGCTGTGGGAGGGGTAAAGGAGGGAGAACACTGGGAGGGGGTGAGGAGGGAACGCTGTGGGAGGGGTAAAGGAGGGAGTACAATGGGAGGGGGTGAGGAGGGAACGCTGTGGGAGGGGTAAAGGAGGGAGTACACTGGGAGGGGGTGAGGAGGGAACGCTGTGGGAGGGGTAAAGGAGGGAGAACACTGGGAGGGGGTGAGGAGGGAACGCTGTGGGAGGGGTAAAGGAGGGAGTACACTGGGAGGGGGTGAGGAGGGAACGCTGTGGGAGGGGTAAAGGAGGGAGTACACTGGGAGGGGTGAGGAGGGAACGCTGTGGGAGGGGTAAAGGAGGGAGTAAACTGGGAGGGGGTGAGGAGGGAACGCTGTGGGAGGGGTAAAGGAGGGAGTACACTGGAAGGGGGTGAGGAGGGAATGCTGTGGGAGGGGTAAATGAGGGAGTACACTGGGAGGGGGTGAGGAGGGAATGCTGTGGGAGGGGTAAAGGAGGGAGTACACTGGGAGGGGGTGAGGAGGGAACGCTGTGGGAGGGGTAAAGGAGGGAGTACAATGGGAGGGGGTGAGGAGGGAACGCTGTGGGAGGGGTAAAGGAGGGAGTACAATGGGAGGGGGTGAGGAGGGAATGCTGTGGGAGGGGTAAAGGAGGGAGTACACTGGGAGGGGGTGAGGAGGGAACGCTGTGGGAGGGGTAAAGGAGGGAGTACACTGGGAGGGGGTGAGGAGGGAACACTGTGGGAGGGGTAAAGGAGGGAGTACAATGGGAGGGGGTGAGGAGGGAACGCTGTGGGGGGTGAAGAGGGGGTACACTGGGAGGGGGTGAGGAGGGAACGCTGTGGGAGGGTAAAAAGGGAGAGCTGTGGGAGGGGTAAAGGAGGGAGTACAATGGGAGGGGGTGAGGAGGGAACGCTGTGGGAGGGGTAAAGGAGGGAGTACAATGGGAGGGGGTGAGGAGGGAACGCTGTGGGAGGGGTAAAGGAGGGAGTACAATGGGAGGGGGTGAGGAGGGAACGCTGTGGGGGGTGAAGAGGGGGTACACTGGGAGAGGGTGAGGAGGAACGCTGTGGTGGTGAGGAGGGAGCGCTGGGGGAAGTATGGATTCACCAACCAAGTGGGGAATTCATGGCAATGATCGCTCCCATTTCCACACCCAGAGTGACACCGTCCCTTCCCGTTCGCTCCCATATCCACGCCGCGAGAGACATCGTTCCTTCCCGATCACTCCCATATCCACACCCAGAGACACCGTCCCTTCCCTTTGACACCGATATTCACAGCCAGAGAGACACCGTCCCTTCCCGTTCACCCCCATATCCACACGCAGAGAGACACCGTCCCTTCCCATTCACTCCCATATCCACACCCAGAGAGACACCATCCCTTCCCATTCACTCCCATATCCACACCCAGAGAGACACCATCCCTTCCCGTTCACTCCCATATCCACACCCAGAGAAACACCGTCCCTTCCCATTCACTCACATATCCACACCCAGAGTGACACAGTCCATTCCCATTCACCCCCATATCCACATGCAGAGACACCGTCCCTTCTCATTCACTCACATATCCACACCCAGAGTGACACAGTCCCTTCCCATTCACCCCCATATCCACATGCAGAGACACCATCCCTTCCCATTCACTCACATATCCACACCCAGAGTGACACAGTCCCTTCCCATTCACCCCCATATCCACACACAGAGAGACACCGTCCCTTCCCATTCACTCCCATATCCACACCCAGAGTAACACTGTCCCTTCCCATTAACCCCCATATCCACAACCAGAGAGACACCGTCCCTTCCCATTCACTCCCATATCTACACCCAGAGAGACACCGTCCCTTCCGATTCACTTCCATATCACACCCAGAGAGACACCGTCCCTTCCCGTTCACTCCCATATCCACACGCAGAGACACTGTCCCTTCCCATTCACTCCCATATCCACACCCAGAGTGACACAGTCCCTTCCCATTCACCCCCATATCCACACGCAGAGACACCGTCCCTTCCCATTCACTCACATATCCACACCCAGAGTGACACAGTCCATTCCCATTCACCCCCATATCCACATGCAGAGACACCGTCCCTTCTCATTCACTCACATATCCACACCCAGAGTGACACAGTCCCTTCCCATTCACCCCCATATCCACATGCAGAGACACCATCCCTTCCCATTCACTCACATATCCACACCCAGAGTGACACAGTCCCTTCCCATTCACCCCCATATCCACACCCAGCGAGACACCGTCCCTTCCCATTCACTCCCATATCCACACCCAGAGAGACACTGCTCCTTCCCATTCACTCCCATATCCACACCCAGAGAGACACTGCTCCTTCCCATTCACTCCCATATCCACACGCAGAGACACCGTCCCTTCCGATTCACTCCCATATCCACACCCAGCGAGACACCGTCCCTTCTCATTCACTCCCATATCAACACCCAGAGAGACACTGCTCCTTCCCATTCAGTCCCATATCCACACGCAGAGACACCGTCCCTTCCGATTCACTCCCATATCCACACCCAGCGAGACACCGTCCCTTCTCATTCACTCCCATATCCACACCCAAAGAGACACTGCTCCTTCCCATTCAGTCCCATATCCACACGCAGAGAGACACCGTCCCTTCCCATTGAATCCCATATCCACACCCAGAGAGACACTGTCCCTTCCCATTCACTCCCATATCCACACCCAGAGACACCGTCCCTTCCCTTTGACACCGATATTCACAGCCAGAGAGACACCGTCCCTTCCCGTTCACTCCCATATCCACACGCAGAGACACTGTCCCTTCCCATTCACTCCCATATCCACACCCAGAGAGACACTGCTCCTTCCCATTCAGTCCCATATCCACACGCAGAGACACCGTCCCTTCCCATTCACTCCCATATCCACACCCAGTGACACAGTCCCTTCCCATTCACCCCCATATCCACACGCAGAGACACCGTCCCTTCCCATTCACTCACATATCCACACCCAGAGTGACACAGTCCCTTCCCATTCACCCCCATATCCACATGCAGAGACACCGTCCCTTCCCATTCACCCCCATATCCACACACAGAGAGACACCGTCCCTTCCCATTCACTCCCATATCCACACACAGAGTGACACCGTCCCTTCCCATTAACCCCCATATCCACAACCAGAGAGACACCGTCCCTTCTCGTTCACTCCCATATCCACACCCAGAGACACCGTCCCTTCCGATTCACTTCCATATCCACACCCAGAGAGTCACCGTCCCTTCCGATTCACTTCCATATCCACACCCAGCGAGACACCGTCCCTTCCCATTCACTCCCATATCCACACCCAGAGAGACACTGTCCCTTCCCATTCACTCCCATATCCACACCCAGAGAGACACTGCTCCTTCCCATTCACTCCCATATCCACACCCAGAGAGACACTGCTCCTTCCCATTCACTCCCATATCCACACGCAGAGACACCGTCCCTTCCGATTCACTTCCATATCCACACCCAGAGAGTCACCGTCCCTTCCGATTCACTTCCATATCCACACCCAGCGAGACACCGTCCCTTCCCATTCACTCCCATATCCACACCCAGAGAGACACTGTCCCTTCCCATTCACTCCCATATCCACACCCAGAGAGACACTGCTCCTTCCCATTCACTCCCATATCCACACCCAGAGAGACACTGCTCCTTCCCATTCACTCCCATATCCACACGCAGAGACACCGTCCCTTCCGATTCACTCCCATATCCACACCCAGCGAGACACCGTCCCTTCTCATTCACTCCCATATCCACACCCAGAGAGACACTGCTCCTTCCCATTCAGTCCCATATCCACACGCAGAGACACCGTCCCTTCCGATTCACTCCCATATCCACACCCAGCGAGACACCGTCCCTTCTCATTCACTCCCATATCCACACCCAAAGAGACACTGCTCCTTCCCATTCAGTCCCATATCCACACGCAGAGAGACACCGTCCCTTCCCATTGAATCCCATATCCACACCCAGAGAGACACTGTCCCTTCCCATTCACTCCCATATCCACACCCAGAGACACAGTCCCTTCCCTTTGACACCGATATTCACAGCCAGAGAGACACCGTCCCTTCCCGTTCACTCCCATATCCACACGCAGAGACACTGGCCCTTCCCATTCACTCCCATATCCACACCCAGAGAGACACTGCTCCTTCCCATTCAGTCCCATATCCACACGCAGAGACACCGTCCCTTCCCATTCACTCCCATATCCACACCCAGAGTGACACAGTCCCTTCCCATTCACCCCCATATCCACACGCAGAGACACCGTCCCTTCCCATTCACTCACATATCCACACCCAGAGTGACACAGTCCCTTCCCATTCACCCCCATATCCACATGCAGAGACACCGTCCCTTCCCATTCACCCCCATATCCACACACAGAGAGACACCGTCCCTTCCCATTCACTCCCATATCCACACACAGAGTGAAACCGTCCCTTCCCATTAACCCCCATATCCACAACCAGAGAGACACCGTCCCTTCCCATTCACTCCCATATCCACACCCAGAGAGACACCGTCCCTTCCGATTCACTTCCATATCCACACCCAGAGAGACACCGTCCCTTCTCATTCACTCCCATATCCACACCCAGAGAGACACCGTCCCTTCCGATTCACTTCCATATCACACCCAGAGAGACACCGTCCCTTCTCATTCACTCCCATATCCACACCCAGAGAGACACCGTCCCTTCAGATTCACTTCCATATCCACACCCAGAGAGACACCGTACCTTCCGATTCACTTCCATATCACACCCAGAGAGACACCGTCCCTTCCCGTTCACTCCCATATCCACACGCAGAGACACTGTCCCTTCCCATTCACTCCCATATCCACACCCAGAGTGACACAGTCCCTTCACATTCACCCCCATATCCAGACGCAGAGACACCGTCCCTTCCCATTCACTCACATATCCACACCCAGAGTGACACAGTCCATTCCCATTCACCCCCATATCCACATGCAGAGACACCGCCCCTTCTCATTCACTCACATATCCACACCCAGAGTGACACAGTCCCTTCCCATTCACCCCCATATCCACATGCAGAGACACCATCCCTTCCCATTCACTCACATATCCACACCCAGAGTGACACAGTCCCTTCCCATTCACCCCCATATCCACACACAGAGAGACAACGTCCATTCCCATTCACTCCCATATCCACACCAGAGTGACACTGTCCCTTCCCATTAACCCCCATATCCACAACCAGAGAGACACCGTCCCTTCCCATTCACTCCCATATCCACACCCAGAGAGACACCGTCCCTTCCGATTCACTTCCATATCACACCCAGAGAGACACCGTCCCTTCTCATTCACTCCCATATCCACACCCAGAGACACCGTCCCTTCCGATTCACTTCCATATCCACACCCAGAGAGTCACCGTCCCTTCCGATTCACTTCCATATCCACACCCAGCGAGACACCGTCCCTTCCCATTCACTCCCATATCCACACCAAGAGAGACAATGTCCCTTCCCATTCACTCCCATATCCACACCCAGAGAGACACTGCTCCTTCCCATTCACTCCCATATCCACACCCAGAGAGACACTGCTCCTTCCCATTCACTCCCATATCCACACGCAGAGACACCGTCCCTTCCGATTCACTCCCATATCCACACCCAGCGAGACACCGTCCCTTCTCATTCACTCCCATATCCACACCGAGAGAGACACTGCTCCTTCCCATTCAGTCCCATATCCACACGCAGAGACACCGTCCCTTCCCATTCACTCCCATATCCACACCCAGAGAGACACTGCTCCTTCCCATTCAGTCCCATATCCACACGCAGAGACACCGTCCCTTCCCATTCACTCCCATATCCACACCCAGAGTGACACAGTCCCTTCCCATTCACCCCCATATCCACACGCAGAGACACCGTCCCTTCCCATTCACTCAAATATCCACACCCAGAGTGACACAGTCCCTTCCCATTCACCCCCATATCCACATGCAGAGACACCGTCCCTTCTCATTCACTCACATATCCACACCCAGAGTGACACAGTCCCTTCCCATTCACCCCCATATCCACATGCAGAGACACCATCCCTTCGCATTCACTCACATATCCACACCCAGAGTGACACAGTCCCTTCCCATTCACCCCCATATCCACACACAGAGAGACACCGTCCCTTCCCATTCACTCCCATATCCACACCCAGAGTGACACTGTCCCTTCCCATTAACCCCCATATCCACAACCAGAGAGACACCGTCCCTTCCCATTCACTCCCATATCCACACCCAGAGAGACACCGTCCCTTCCGATTCACTTCCATATCACACCCAGAGAGACACCGTCCCTTCTCATTCACTCCCATATCCACACCCAGAGACACCGTCCCTTCCGATTCACTTCCATATCCACACCCAGAGAGTCACCGTCCCTTCCGATTCACTTCCATATCCACACCCAGCGAGACACCGTCCCTTCTCATTCACTCCCATATCCACACCCAGAGACACCGTCCCTTCCGATTCACTTCCATATCCACACCCAGAGAGTCACCGTCCCTTCCGATTCACTTCCATATCCACACCCAGCGAGACACCGTCCCTTCCCATTCACTCCCATATCCACACCAAGAGAGACACTGTCCCTTCCCATTCACTCCCATATCCACACCCAGAGAGACACTGCTCCTTCCCATTCACTCCCATATCCACACCCAGAGAGACACTGCTCCTTCCCATTCACTCCCATATCCACACGCAGAGACACCGTCCCTTCCGATTCACTCCCATATCCACACCCAGCGAGACACCGTCCCTTCTCATTCACTCCCATATCCACACCCAGAGAGACACTGCTCCTTCCCATTCAGTCCCATATCCACACGCAGAGACACCGTCCCTTCCCATTCACTCCCATATCCACACCCAGAGAGACACTGCTCCTTCCCATTCAGTCCCATATCCACACGCAGAGACACCGTCCCTTCCCATTCACTCCCATATCCACACCCAGAGTGACACAGTCCCTTCCCATTCACCCCCATATCCACACGCAGAGACACCGTCCCTTCCCATTCACTCACATATCCACACCCAGAGTGACACAGTCCCTTCCCATTCACCCCCATATCCACATGCAGAGACACCGTCCCTTCTCATTCACTCACATATCCACACCCAGAGTGACACAGTCCCTTCCCATTCACCCCCATATCCACATGCAGAGACACCATCCCTTCGCATTCACTCACATATCCACACCCAGAGTGACACAGTCCCTTCCCATTCACCCCCATATCCACACACAGAGAGACACCGTCCCTTCCCATTCACTCCCATATCCACACCCAGAGTGACACTGTCCCTTCCCATTAACCCCCATATCCACAACCAGAGAGACACCGTCCCTTCCCATTCACTCCCATATCCACACCCAGAGAGACACCGTCCCTTCCGATTCACTTCCATATCACACCCAGAGAGACACCGTCCCTTCTCATTCACTCCCA
Source organism: Hypanus sabinus (assembly GCF_030144855.1). Classification (NCBI taxonomy): domain Eukaryota; kingdom Metazoa; phylum Chordata; class Chondrichthyes; order Myliobatiformes; family Dasyatidae; genus Hypanus; species Hypanus sabinus. The sequence goes on from NW_026781325.1 coordinate 133,847, forward strand.
TATCCACACCCAGAGACACCGTCCCTTCCGATTCACTTCCATATCCACACCCAGAGAGTCACCGTCCCTTCCGATTCACTTCCATATCCACACCCAGCGAGACACCGTCCCTTCCCATTCACTCCCATATCCACACCCAGAGAGACACTGTCCCTTCCCATTCACTCCCATATCCACACCCAGAGAGACACTGCTCCTTCCCATTCACTCCCATATCCACACCCAGAGAGACACTGCTCCTTCCCATTCACTCCCATATCCACACGCAGAGACACCGTCCCTTCCGATTCACTCCCATATCCACACCCAGCGAGACACCGTCCCTTCTCATTCACTCCCATATCCACACCCAGAGAGACACTGCTCCTTCCCATTCAGTCCCATATCCACACGCAGAGACACCGTCCCTTCCGATTCACTCCCATATCCACACCCAGCGAGACACCGTCCCTTCTCATTCACTCCCATATCCACACCCAAAGAGACACTGCTCCTTCCCATTCAGTCCCATATCCACACGCAGAGAGACACCGTCCCTTCCCATTGAATCCCATATCCACACCCAGAGAGACACTGTCCCTTCCCATTCACTCCCATATCCACACCCAGAGACACCGTCCTTTCCCTTTGACACCGATATTCACAGCCAGAGAGACACCGTCCCTTCCCGTTCACTCCCATATCAACACGCAGAGACACTGTCCCTTCCCATTCACTCCCATATCCACACCCAGAGAGACACTGCTCCTTCCCATTCAGTCCCATATCCACACGCAGAGACACCGTCCCTTCCCATTCACTCCCATATCCACACCCAGAGTGACACAGTCCCTTCCCATTCACCCCCGTATCCACACGCAGAGACACCGTCCCTTCCCATTCACTCACATATCCACACCCAGAGTGACACAGTCCCTTCCCATTCACCCCCATATACACATGCAGAGACACCGTCCCTTCCAATTCACCCCCATATCCACACACAGAGAGACACCGTCCCTTCCCATTCACTCCCATATCCACACACAGAGTGACACCGTCCCTTCCCATTAACCCCCATATCCACAACCAGAGAGACACCGTCCCTTCCCATTCACTCCCATATCCACACCCAGAGAGACACCGTCCCTTCCGATTCACTTCCATATCCACACCCAGAGAGACACCGTCCCTTCTCATTCACTCCCATATCCACACCCAGAGAGACACCGTCCCTTCCGATTCACTTCCATATCACACCCAGAGAGACACCGTCCCTTCTCATTCACTCCCATATCCACACCCAGAGAGACACCGTCCCTTCCGATTCACTTCCATATCCACACCCAGAGAGACACCGTCCCTTCCGATTCACTTCCATATCACACCCAGAGAGACACCATCCCTTCCCGTTCACTCCCATATCCACACGCAGAGACACTGTCCCTTCCCATTCACTCCCATATCCACACCCAGAGTGACACAGTCCCTTCCCATTCACCCCCATATCCACACGCAGAGACACCGTCCCTTCCAATTCACTCACATATCCACACCCAGAGTGACACAGTCCATTCCCATTCACCCCCATATCCACATGCAGAGACACCGTCCCTTCTCATTCACTCACATATCCACACCCAGAGTGACACAGTCCCTTCCCATTCACCCCTATATCCACATGCAGAGACACCATCCCTTCCCATTCACTCACATATCCACACCCAGAGTGACACAGTCCCTTCCCATTCACCCCCATATCCACATGCAGAGACACCATCCCTTCCCATTCACTCACATATCCACACCCAGAGTGACACAGTCCCTTCCCATTCACCCCCATATCCACACACAGAGAGACACCGTCCCTTCCCATTCACTCCCATATCCACACCCAGAGTGACACTGTCCCTTCCCATTAACCCCCATATCCACAACCAGAGAGACACCGTCCCTTCCCATTCACTCCCATATCCACACCCAGAGAGACACCGTCCCTTCCGATTCACTTCCATATCACACCCAGAGAGACACCGTCCCTTCTCATTCACTCCCATATCCACACCCAGAGACACCGTCCCTTCCGATTCACTTCCATATCCACACCCAGAGAGTCACCGTCCCTTCCGATTCACTTCCATATCCACACCCAGCGAGACACCGTCCCTTCCCATTCACTCCCATATCCACACCCAGAGAGACACTGTCCCTTCCCATTCACTCCCATATCCACACCCAGAGAGACACTGCTCCTTCCCATTCACTCCCATATCCACACCCAGAGAGACACTGCTCCTTCCCATTCACTCCCATATCCACACGCAGAGACACCGTCCCTTCCGATTCACTCCCATATCCACACCCAGAGAGACACTGCTCCTTCCCATTCACTCCCATATCCACACCCAGAGAGACACTGCTCCTTCCCATTCAATCCCATATCCACACGCAGAGACTCCGTCCCTTCCGATTCACTCCCATATCCACACCCAGCGAGACACCGTCCCTTCTCATTCACTCCCATATCCACACCCAGAGTGACACAGTCCATTCCCATTCACCCCCATATCCACATGCAGAGACACCGTCCCTTCTCATTCACTCACATATCCACACCCAGAGTGACACAGTCCCTTCCCATTCACCCCCATATCCACATGCAGAGACACCATCCCTTCCCATTCACTCACATATCCACACCCAGAGTGACACAGTCCCTTCCCATTCACCCCCATATCCACACACAGAGAGACACCGTCCCTTCCCATTCACTCCCATATCCACACCCAGAGTGACACTGTCCCTTCCCATTAACCCCCATATCCACAACCAGAGAGACACCGTCCCTTCCCATTCACTCCCATATCCACACCCAGAGAGACACCGTCCCTTCCGATTCACTTCCATATCACACCCAGAGAGACACCGTCCCTTCTCATTCACTCCCATATCCACACCCAGAGACACCGTCCCTTCCGATTCACTTCCATATCCACACCCAGAGAGTCACCGTCCCTTCCGATTCACTTCCATATCCACACCCAGCGAGACACCGTCCCTTCCCATTCACTCCCATATCCACACCAAGAGAGACACTGTCCCTTCCCATTCACTCCCATATCCACACCCAGAGAGACACTGCTCCTTCCCATTCACTCCCATATCCACACGCAGAGACACCGTCCCTTCCGATTCACTCCCATATCCACACCCAGCGAGACACCGTCCCTTCTCATTCACTCCCATATCCACACCCAGAGAGACACTGCACCTTCCCATTCAGTCCCATATCCACACGCAGAGACACCGTCCCTTCCGATTCACTCCCATATCCACACCCAGCGAGACACCGTCCCTTCTCATTCACTCCCATATCCACACCCAAAGAGACACTGCTCCTTCCCATTCAGTCCCATATCCACACGCAGAGAGACACCGTCCCTTCCCATTGAATCCCATATCCACACCCAGAGAGACACTGTCCCTTCCCATTCACTCCCATATCCACACCCAGAGACACCGTCCCTTCCCTTTGACACCGATATTCACAGCCAGAGAGACACCGTCCCTTCCCGTTCACTCCCATATCCACACGCAGAGACACTGTCCCCTCCCATTCACTCCCATATCCACACCCAGAGAGACACTGCTCCTTCCCATTCAGTCCCATATCCGCAAACAAAGAGACACCATGCATTCCCATTGAAGACCATATCCACACCCAGAGAGATACCGTCCGTTCCGATTCACTCCCATATCCACACCCAGATGGACACCGTCCCTTCCCATTCACTCCCATATCCACACCCAGAGAGACACTGTCCCTTCCCATTCACCCCCATATCCACACACAGAGAGACACCGTCCCTTCCCATTCACTCCCATATCCACACACAGAGTGACACCGTCCCTTCCCATTAACCCCCATATCCACAACCAGAGAGACACCGTCCCTTCCCATTCACTCCCATATCCACACCCAGAGAGACACCGTCCCTTCCGATTCACTTCCATATCCACACCCAGAGAAACACCGTCCCTTCTCATTCACTCCCATATCCACACCCAGAGAGACACCGTCCCTTCCGATTCACTTCCATATCACACCCAGAGAGACACCGTCTCTTCTCATTCACTCCCATATCCACACCCAGAGAGACACCGTCCCTTCCGATTCACTTCCATATCCACACCCAGAGAGACACCGTCCCTTCCGATTCACTTCCATATCACACCCAGAGAGACACCGTCCCTTCCCGTTCACTCCCATATCCACACGCAGAGACACTGTCCCTTCCCATTCACTCCCATATCCACACCCAGAGTGACACAGTCCCTTCCCATTCACCCCCATATCCACACGCAGAGACACCGTCCCTTCCAATTCACTCACATATCCACACCCAGAGTGACACAGTCCATTCCCATTCACCCCCATATCCACATGCAGAGACACCGTCCCTTCTCATTCACTCACATATCCACACCCAGAGTGACACAGTCCCTTCCCATTCACCCCCATATCCACATGCAGAGACACCATCCCTTCCCATTCACTCACATATCCACACCCAGAGTGACACAGTCCCTTCCCATTCACCCCCATATCCACATGCAGAGACACCATCCCTTCCCATTCACTCACATATCCACACCCAGAGTGACACAGTCCCTTCCCATTCACCCCCATATCCACACACAGAGAGACACCGTCCCTTCCCATTCACTCCCATATCCACACCCAGAGTGACACTGTCCCTTCCCATTAACCCCCATATCCACAACCAGAGAGACACCGTCCCTTCCCATTCACTCCCATATCCACACCCAGAGACACCGTCCCTTCCGATTCACTTCCATATCCACACCCAGAGAGTCACCGTCCCTTCCGATTCACTTCCATATCCACACCCAGCGAGACACCGTCCCTTCCCATTCACTCCCATATCCACACCCAGAGAGACACTGTCCCTTCCCATTCACTCCCATATCCACACCCAGAGAGACACTGCTCCTTCCCATTCACTCCCATATCCACACCCAGAGAGACACTGTCCCTTCCCATTCACCCCCATATCCACACACAGAGAGACACCGTCCCTTCCCATTCACTCCCATATCCACACACAGAGTGACACCGTCCCTTCCCATTAACCCCCATATCCACAACCAGAGAGACACCGTCCCTTCCCATTCACTCCCATATCCACACACAGAGTGACACCGTCCCTTCCCATTAACCCCCATATCCACAACCAGAGAGACACCGTCCCTTCCCATTCACTCCCATATCCACACCCAGAGAGACACCGTCCCTTCCGATTCACTTCCATATCCACACCCAGAGAAACACCGTCCCTTCTCATTCACTCCCATATCCACACCCAGAGAGACACCGTCCCTTCCGATTCACTTCCATATCACACCCAGAGAGACACCGTCTCTTCTCATTCACTCCCATATCCACACCCAGAGAGACACCGTCCCTTCCGATTCACTTCCATATCCACACCCAGAGAGACACCGTCCCTTCCGATTCACTTCCATATCACACCCAGAGAGACACCGTCCCTTCCCGTTCACTCCCATATCCACACGCAGAGACACTGTCCCTTCCCATTCACTCCCATATCCACACCCAGAGTGACACAGTCCCTTCCCATTCACCCCCATATCCACACGCAGAGACACCGTCCCTTCCAATTCACTCACATATCCACACCCAGAGTGACACAGTCCATTCCCATTCACCCCCATATCCACATGCAGAGACACCGTCCCTTCTCATTCACTCACATATCCACACCCAGAGTGACACAGTCCCTTCCCATTCACCCCCATATCCACATGCAGAGACACCATCCCTTCCCATTCACTCACATATCCACACCCAGAGTGACACAGTCCCTTCCCATTCACCCCCATATCCACATGCAGAGACACCATCCCTTCCCATTCACTCACATATCCACACCCAGAGTGACACAGTCCCTTCCCATTCACCCCCATATCCACACACAGAGAGACACCGTCCCTTCCCATTCACTCCCATATCCACACCCAGAGTGACACTGTCCCTTCCCATTAACCCCCATATCCACAACCAGAGAGACACCGTCCCTTCCCATTCACTCCCATATCCACACCCAGAGACACCGTCCCTTCCGATTCACTTCCATATCCACACCCAGAGAGTCACCGTCCCTTCCGATTCACTTCCATATCCACACCCAGCGAGACACCGTCCCTTCCCATTCACTCCCATATCCACACCCAGAGAGACACTGTCCCTTCCCATTCACTCCCATATCCACACCCAGAGAGACACTGCTCCTTCCCATTCACTCCCATATCCACACCCAGAGAGACACTGCTCCTTCCCATTCACTCCCATATCCACACGCAGAGACACCGTCCCTTCCGATTCACTCCCATATCCACACCCAGCGAGACACCGTCCCTTCTCATTCACTCCCATATCCACACCCAAAGAGACACTGCTCCTTCCCATTCAGTCCCATATCCACACGCAGAGAGACACCGTCCCTTCCCATTGAATCCCATATCCACACCCAGAGAGACACTGTCCCTTCCCATTCACTCCCATATCCACACCCAGAGAGACACTGCTCCTTCCCATTCAGTCCCATATCCACATGCAGAGACACCATCCCTTCCGATTCACTCCCATATCCACACCCAGCGAGACACCGTCCCTTCTCATTCACTCCCATATCCACACCCAAAGAGACACTGCTCCTTCCCATTCAGTCCCATATCCACACGCAGAGAGACACCGTCCCTTCCCATTGAATCCCATATCCACACCCAGAGAGACACTGTCCCTTCCCATTCACTCCCATATCCACACCCAGAGAGACACTGTTCCTTCGCATTCACTCCCATATCCACACACAGCGAGACACTGTCCCTTAGCATTCACTCCCATATCCACACGCAGAGAGACACCATCCCTTCCCATTCACTATCATATCCAAATGCAAAGAGACACCGTCCCTTCCCATTGAATCCCATATCCACAACCAGAGAGACACCGTCCCTTCCCATTCACTCCCATATCCGCAAACAAAGAGACACCATGCATTCCCATTGAAGACCATATCCACACCCAGAGAGATACCGTACGTTCCGATTCACTCCCATATCCACACCCAGATGGACACCGTCCCTTCCCATTCACTCCCATATCCACACCCAGAGAGACACTGTCCCTTCCCATTCACTCCCATATCCACACCCAGAGAGACACTGTTCCTTCGCATTCACTCCCATATCCACACACAGCGAGACACTGTCCCTTAGCATTCACTCCCATATCCACACGCAGAGAGACACCATCCCTTCCCATTCACTACCATATCCAAATGCAAAGAGACACCGTCCCTTCCCATTGAATCCCATATCCACACCCAGAGAAACACCGTCCCTTCCCATTCACTCCCATATCCGCAAACAAAGAGACACCATACATTCCCATTGAATACCATATCCACACCCAGAGAGATACCGTCCGTTCCGATTCACTCCCATATCCACACCCAGATGGACACCGTCCCTTCCCATTCACTCCCATATCCACACCCAGAGAGACACCGTCCCTTCCCATTGAATCCCATATCCACACCCAGAGCGACACTGTCCCTTCCCATTCACTCCCATATCCACACCCAGAGAGACACTGTTCCTTCGCATTCACTCCCATATCCACACACAGCGAGACACTGTCCCTTAGCATTCACTCCCATATCCACACGCAGAGAGACACCTTCCCTTCCCATTCACTACCATATCCAAATGCAAAGAGACACCGTCCCTTCCCATTGAATCCCATATCCACACCCAGAGAGACACCGTCCCTTCCCATTCACTCCCATATCCGCAAACAAAGAGACACCATGCATTCCCATTGAATACCATATCCACACCCAGAGAGATACCGTCCGTTCCGATTCACTCCCATATCCACACCCAGATGGAAACCGTCCCTTCCCATTCACTCCCATATCCACACCCAGAGAGACACCGTCCCTTCCTGTTCACTCCCATATCCACACCCAGAGAGACACCGTCCCTTCTCATTCACTCCCATATCCACACCCAGAGAGACACCGTCCCTTCCGATTCACTTCCATATCACACCCAGAGAGACACCGTCCCTTCTCATTCACTCCCATATCCACACCCAGAGAGACACCGTCCCTTCCGATTCACTTCCATATCCACACCCAGAGAGACACCGTCCCTTCCGATTCACTTCCATATCACACCCAGAGAGACACCGTCCCTTCCCGTTCACTCCCATATCCACACGCAGAGACACTGTCCCTTGCCATTCACTCCCATATCCACACCCAGAGAGACACTGCTCCTTCCCATTCAGTCCCATATCCACACGCAGAGACACCGTCCCTTCCCATTCACTCCCATATCCACACCCAGAGTGACACAGTCCCTTCCCATTCACCCCCATATCCACACGCAGAGACACCGTCCCTTCCCATTCACTCACATATCCACACCCAGAGTGACACAGTCCCTTCCCATTCACCCCCATATCCACATGCAGAGACACCGTCCCTTCCCATTCACGCACATATCCACACCCAGAGTGACACAGTCCCTTCCCATTCAACCCCATATCCACATGCAGAGACACCATCCCTTCTCATTCACTCACATATCCACACCCAGAGTGACACAGTCCCTTCCCATTCACCCCCATATCCACATGCAGAGACACCATCCCTTCCCATTCACTCACATATCCACACCCAGTGACACAGTCCCTTCCCATTCACCCCCATATCCACATGCAGAGACACCATCCCTTCCCATTCACTCACATATCCACACCCAGAGTGACACAGTCCTTCCCATTCACCCCCAAATCCACACACAGAGAGACACCATCCCTTCCCATTCACTCCCATATCCACACACAGAGTGACACCGTCCCTTCCCATTAACCCCCATATCCACAACCAGAGAGACACCGTCCCTTCCCATTCACCCCCATATCCACATGCAGAGACACCGTCCCTTCTCATTCACGCACATATCCACACCCAGAGTGACACAGTCCCTTCCCATTCAACCCCATATCCACACCCAGCGAGACACCGTCCCTTCCCATTCACTCCCATATCCACACCCAGAGAGACACTGTCCCTTCCCATTCACTCCCATATCCACACCCAGAGAGACACTGCTCCTTCCCATTCACTCCCATATCCACACCCAGAGAGACACTGCTCCTTCCCATTCACTCCCATATCCACACGCAGAGACACCGACCCTTCCGATTCACTCCCATATCCACACCCAGCGAGACACCGTCCCTTCTCATTCACTCCCATATCCACACCCAGAGAGACACTGCTCCTTCCCATTCAGTCCCATATCCACACGCAGAGACACCGTCCCTTCCGATTCACTCCCATATCCACACCCAGCGAGACACCGTCCCTTCTCATTCACTCCCATATCCACACCCAAAGAGACACTGCTCCTTCCCATTCAGTCCCATATCCACACGCAGAGAGACACCGTCCCTTCCCATTGAATCCCATATCCACACCCAGAGAGACACTGTCCCTTCCCATTCACTCCCATATCCACACCCAGAGACACCGTCCCTTCCCTTTGACACCGATATTCACAGCCAGAGAGACACCGTCCCTTCCCGTTCACTCCCATATCCACACGCAGAGAGACACCATCCCTTCCCGTTCACTCCCATATCCACACCCAGAGGGACACCCACTTCCCATTCACTCCCATATCCACACCCAGAGAGACACCGTCCCTTAGCATTCACTCCCATATCCACACGCAGAGAGACACCATCCCTTCCCATTCACTACCATATCCAAATGCAAAGAGACACCGTCCCTTCCCATTGAATCCCATATCCACACCCAGAGAGACACCGTCCCTTCCCATTCACTCCCATATCCGCAAACAAAGAGACACCATGCATTCCCATTGAATACCATATCCACACCCAGAGAGATACCGTCCGTTCCGATTCACTCCCATATCCACACCCAGATGGACACCGTCCCTTCCCATTCACTCCCATATCCACACCCAGAGAGACACCGTCCCTTCCTGTTCACTCCCATATCCACACCCAGAGAGACACAGTCCCTTCTCATTCACTCCCATATCCACACTCAGAGAGACACCGTCCCTTCCGATTCACTTCCATATCACACCCAGAGAGACACCGTCCCTTCTCATTCACTCCCATATCCACACCCAGAGAGACACCGTCCCTTCCGATTCACTTCCATATCCACACCCAGAGAGACACCGTCCCTTCCGATTCACTTCCATATCACACCCAGAGAGACACTGCTCCTTCCCATTCAGTCCCATATCCACACGCAGAGACACCGTCCCTTCCCATTCACTCCCATATCCACACCCAGAGTGACACAGTCCCTTCCCATTCACCCCCATATCCACACGCAGAGACACCGTCCCTTCCCATTCACTCACATAACCACACCCAGAGTGACACAGTCCCTTCCCATTCACCCCCATATCCACATGCAGAGACACCGTCCCTTCTCATTCACGCACATATCCACACCCAGAGTGACACAGTCCCTTCCCATTCAACCCCATATCCACATGCAGAGACACCATCCCTTCCCATTCACTCACATATCCACACCCAGAGTGACACAGTCCCTTCCCATTCACCCCCATATCCACATGCAGAGACACCATCCCTTCCCATTCACTCACATATCCACACCCAGTGACACAGTCCCTTCCCATTCACCCCCATATCCACATGCAGAGACACCATCCCTTCCCATTCACTGACATATCCACACCCAGAGTGACACAGTCCTTCCCATTAACCCCCATATCCACACAAAGAGAGACACCATCCCTTCCCATTCACTCCCAATTCCACACCCAGAGTGACACCGTCCCTTCCCATTAACCCCCATATCCACAACCAGAGAGACACCGTCCCTTCCCATTCACCCCCATATCCACATGCAGAGACACCGTCCCTTCTCATTCACGCACATATCCACACCCAGAGTGACACAGTCCCTTCCCATTCAACCCCATATCCACACCCAGCGAGACACCGTCCCTTCCCATTCACTCCCATATCCACACCCAGAGAGACACTGTCCCTTCCCATTCACTCCCATATCCACACCCAGAGAGACACTGCTCCTTCCCATTCACTCCCATATCCACACCCAGAGAGACACTGCTCCTTCCCATTCACTCCCATATCCACACGCAGAGACACCGTCCCTTCCGATTCACTCCCATATCCACACCCAGCGAGACACCGTCCCTTCTCATTCACTCCCATATCCACACCCAGAGAGACACTGCTCCTTCCCATTCAGTCCCATATCCACACGCAGAGACACCGTCCCTTCCGATTCACTCCCATATCCACACCCAGCGAGACACCGTCCCTTCTCATTCACTCCCATATCCACACCCAAAGAGACACTGCTCCTTCCCATTCAGTCCCATATCCACACGCAGAGAGACACCGTCCCTTCCCATTGAATCCCATATCCACACCCAGAGAGACACTGTCCCTTCCCTTTCACTCCCATATCCACACCCAGAGACACAGTCCCTTCCCTTTGACACCGATATTCACAGCCAGAGAGACACCGTCCCTTCCCGTTCACTCCCATATCCACACGCAGAGACACTGTCCCTTCCCATTCACTCCCATATCCACACCCAGAGAGACACTGCTCCTTCCCATTCAGTCCCATATCCACACGCAGAGACACAGTCCCTTCCCATTCACTCCCATATCCACACCCAGAGTGACACAGTCCCTTCCCATTCAACCCCGTATCAACACGCAGAGACACCGTCCCTTCCCATTCACTCACATATCCACACCCAGAGTGACACAGTCCCTTCCCATTCACCCCCATATACACATGCAGAGACACCGTCCCTTCCCATTAACCCCCATATCCACAACCAGAGAGACACCGTCCCTTCCCATTCACTCCCATATCAACACCCAGAGAGACACCGTCCCTTCCGATTCACTTCCATATCCACACCCAGAGAGACACCGTCCCTTCTCATTCACTCCCATATCCACACCCAGAGAGACACCGTCCCTTCCGATTCACTTCCATATCACACCCAGAGAGACACCGTCCCTTCTCATTCACTCCCATATCCACACCCAGAGAGACACCGTCCCTTCCGATTCACTTCCATATCCACACCCAGAGAGACACCGTCCCTTCCGATTCACTTCCATATCACACCCAGAGAGACACCGTCCCTTCCCGTTCACTCCCATATCCACACGCAGAGACACTGTCCCTTCCCATTCACTCCCATATCCACACCCAGAGTGACACAGTCCCTTCCCATTCACCCCCATATCCACACGCAGAGACACCGTCCCTTCCAATTCACTCACATATCCACACCCAGAGTGACACAGTCCATTCCCATTCACCCCCATATCCACATGCAGAGACACCGTCCCTTCTCATTCACTCACATATCCACACCCAGAGTGACACAGTCCCTTCCCATTCACCCCCATATCCACATGCAGAGACACCATCCCTTCCCATTCACTCACATATCCACACCCAGAGTGACACAGTCCCTTCCCATTCACCCCCATATCCACATGCAGAGACACCATCCCTTCCCATTCACTCACATATCCACACCCAGAGTGACACTGTCCCTTCCCATTCACCCCCATATCCACACACAGAGAGACACCGTCCCTTCCCATTCACTCCCATATCCACACCCAGAGTGACACTGTCCCTTCCCATTAACCCCCATATCCACAACCAGAGAGACACCGTCCCTTCCCATTCACTCCCATATCCACACCCAGAAACACCGTCCCTTCCGATTCACTTCCATATCCACACCCAGAGAGTCACCGTCCCTTCCGATTCACTTCCATATCCACACCCAGCGAGACACCGTCCCTTCCCATTCACTCCCATATCCACACCCAGAGAGACACTGTCCCTTCCCATTCACTCCCATATCCACACCCAGAGAGACACTGCTCCTTCCCATTCACTCCCATATCCACACCCAGAGAGACACTGCTCCTTCCCATTCACTCCCATATCCACACGCAGAGACACCGTCCCTTCCGATTCACTCCCATATCCACACCCAGCGAGACACCGTCCCTTCTCATTCACTCCCATATCCACACCCAGAGAGACACTGCTCCTTCCCATTCAGTCCCATATCCACACGCAGAGACACCGTCCCTTCCGATTCACTCCCATATCCACACCCAGCGAGACACCGTCCCTTCTCATTCACTCCCATATCCACACCCAAAGAGACACTGCTCCTTCCCATTCAGTCCCATATCCACACGCAGAGAGACACCGTCCCTTCCCATTGAATCCCATATCCACACCCAGAGAGACACTGTCCCTTCCCATTCACTCCCATATCCACACCCAGAGAGACACTGTTCCTTCGCATTCACTCCCATATCCACACACAGCGAGACACTGTCCCTTAGCATTCACTCCCATATCCACACGCAGAGAGACACCATCCCTTCCCATTCACTATCATATCCAAATGCAAAGAGACACCGTCCCTTCCCATTGAATCCCATATCCACAACCAGAGAGACACCGTCCCTTCCCATTCACTCCCATATCCGCAAACAAAGAGACACCATGCATTCCCATTGAAGACCATATCCACACCCAGAGAGATACCGTCCGTTCCGATTCACTCCCATATCCACACCCAGATGGACACCGTCCCTTCCCATTCACTCCCATATCCACACCCAGAGAGACACTGTCCCTTCCCATTCACTCCCATATCCACACCCAGAGAGACACTGTTCCTTCGCATTCACTCCCATATCCACACACAGCGAGACACTGTCCCTTAGCATTCACTCCCATATCCACACGCAGAGAGACACCATCCCTTCCCATTCACTCCCATATCCGCAAACAAAGAGACACCATGCATTCCCATTGAATACCATATCCACACCCAGAGAGATACCGTCCGTTCCGATTCACTCCCATATCCACACCCAGATGGACACCGTCCCTTCCCATTCACTCCCATATCCACACCCAGAGAGACACCGTCCCTTCCCATTGAATCCCATATCCACACCCAGAGAGACACTGTCCCTTCCCATTCACTCCCATATCCACACCCAGAGAGACACTGTTCCTTCGCATTCACTCCCATATCCAGACACAGCGAGACACTGTCCCTTAGCATTCACTCCCATATCTACACGCAGAGAGACACCATCCCTTCCCATTCACTACCATATCCAAATGCAAAGAGACACCGTCCCTTCCCATTGAATCCCATATCCACACCCAGAGAGACACCGTCCCTTCCCATTCACTCCCATATCCGCAAACAAAGAGACACCATGCATTCCCATTGAATACCATATCCACACCCAGAGAGATACCGTCCGTTCCGATTCACTCCCATATCCACACCCAGATGGACACCGTCCCTTCCCATTCACTCCCATATCCACACCCAGAGAGACACCGTCCCTTCCTGTTCACTCCCATATCCACACCCAGAGAGACACCGTCCCTTCTCATTCACTCCCATATCCACACCCAGAGAGACACCGTCCCTTCCGATTCACTTCCATATCACACCCAGAGAGACACCGTCCCTTCTCATTCACTCCCATATCCACACCCAGAGAGACACCGTCCCTTCCGATTCACTTCCATATCCACACCCAGAGAGACACCGTCCCTTCCGATTCACTTCCATATCACACCCAGAGAGACACCGTCCCTTCCCGTTCACTCCCATATCCACACGCAGAGACACTGTCCCTTGCCATTCACTCCCATATCCACACCCAGAGAGACACTGCTCCTTCCCATTCAGTCCCATATCCACACGCAGAGACACCGTCCCTTCCCATTCACTCCCATATCCACACCCAGAGTGACACAGTCCCTTCCCATTCACCCCCATATCCACACGCAGAGACACCGTCCCTTCCCATTCACTCACATATCCACACCCAGAGTGACACAGTCCCTTCCCATTCACCCCCATATCCACATGCAGAGACACCGTCCCTTCTCATTCACGCACATATCCACACCCAGAGTGACACAGTCCCTTCCCATTCAACCCCATATCCACATGCAGAGACACCATCCCTTCCCATTCACTCACATATCCACACCCAGAGTGACACAGTCCCTTCCCATTCACCCCCATATCCACATGCAGAGATACCATCCCTTCCCATTCACTCACATATCCACACCCAGTGACACAGTCCCTTCCCATTCACCCCCATATCCACATGCAGAGACACCATCCCTTCCCATTCACTCACATATCCACACCCAGAGTGACACAGTCCTTCCCATTCACCCCCATATCCACACACAGAGAGACACCATCCCTTCCCATTCACTCCCATATCCACACCCAGAGTGACACCGTCCCTTCCCATTAACCCCCATATCCACAACCAGAGAGACACCGTCCCTTCCCATTCACTCCCATATCCACACCCAGAGAGACACCGTCCCTTCCGATTCACTTCCATATCCACACCCAGAGAGACACCGTCCCTTCCCATTCACTCCCATATCCGCAAACAAAGAGACACCATGCATTCCCATTGAAGACCATATCCACACCCAGAGAGATACTGTCCGTTCCGATTCACTCCCATATCCACACCCAGATGGACACTGTCCCTTCCCATTCACTCCCATATCCACACCCAGAGAGACACCGTCCCTTCCCATTGAATCCCATATCCACACCCAAAGAGACACTGTCCCTTCCCATTCACTCCCATATCCACACCCAGAGAGACACTGTTCCTTCGCATTCACTCCCATATCCACACACAGCGAGACACTGTCCCTTAGCATTCACTCCCATATCCACACGCAGAGAGACACCATCCCTTCCCATTCACTACCATATCCAAATGCAAAGAGACACCGTCCCTTCCCATTGAATCCCATATCCACACCCAGAGAGACACCGTCCCTTCCCATTCACTCCCATATCCGCAAACAAAGAGACACCATGCATTCCCATTGAATACCATATCCACACCCAGAGAGATACCGTCCATTCCGATTCACTCCCATATCCACACCCAGATGGACACCGTCCCTTCCCATTCACTCCCATATCCACACCCAGAGAGACACCGTCCCTTCCCATTCACTCCCATATCCACACCCAGATGGACACCGTCCCTTCCCATTCACTCCCATATCCACACCCAGAGAGACACCATCCCTTCCTGTTCACTCCCATATCCACACCCAGAGAGACACCGTCCCTTCTCATTCACTCCCATATCCACACCCAGAGAGACACCGTCCCTTCCGATTCACTTCCATATCACACCCAGAGAGACACCGTCCCTTCTCATTCACTCCCATATCCACACCCAGAGAGACACCGTCCCTTCCGATTCACTTCCATATCCACACCCAGAGAGACACCGTCCCTTCCGATTCACTTCCATATCACACCCAGAGAGACACCGTCCCTTCCCGTTCACTCCCATATCCACACGCAGAGACACTGTCCCTTCCCATTCACTCCCATATCCACACCCAGAGAGACACTGCTCCTTCCCAATCAGTCCCATATCCACACGCAGAGACACCGTCCCTTCCCATTCACTCCCATATCCACACCCAGAGTGACACAGTCCCTTCCCATTCACCCCCATATCCACACGCAGAGACACCGTCCCTTCCCATTCACTCACATATCCACACCCAGAGTGACACAGTCCATTCCCATTCACCCCCATATCCACATGCAGAGACACAGTCCCTTCTCATTCACTCACATATCCACACCCAGAGTGACACAGTCCCTTCCCATTCACCCCCATATCCACATGCAGAGACACCATCCCTTCCCATTCACTCACATATCCACACCCAGAGTGACACAGTCCCTTCCCATTCACCCCCATATCCACATGCAGAGACACCATCCCTTCCCATTCACTCACATATCCACACCCAGAGTGACACAGTCCCTTCCCATTCACCCCCATATCCACACACAGAGAGACACCGTCCCTTCCCATTCACTCCCATATCCACACCCAGAGTGACACTGTCCCTTCCCATTAACCCCCATATCCACAACCAGAGAGACACCGTCCCTTCCCATTCACTCCCATATCCACACCCAGAGACACCGTCCCTTCCGATTGACTTCCATATCCACACCCAGAGAGTCACCGTCCCTTCCGATTCACTTCCATATCCACACCCAGCGAGACACCGTCCCTTCCCATTCACTCCCATATCCACACCCAGAGAGACACTGTCCCTTCCAATTCACTCCCATATCCACAACCAGAGAGACACTGCTCCTTCCCATTCACTCCCATATCCACACCCAGAGAGACACTGCTCCTTCCCATTCACTCCCATATCCACACGCAGAGACACCGTCCCTTCCGATTCACTCCCATATCCACACCCAGCGAGACACCGTCCCTTCTCATTCACTCCCATATCCACACCCAAAGAGACACTGCTCCTTCCCATTCAGTCCCATATCCACACGCAGAGAGACACCGTCCCTTCCCATTGAATCCCATATCCACACCCAGAGAGACACTGTCCCTTCCCATTCACTCCCATATCCACACCCAGAGAGACACTGTTCCTTCGCATTCACTCCCATATCCACACACAGCGAGACACTGTCCCTTAGCATTCACTCCCATATCCACACGCAGAGAGACACCATCCCTTCCCATTCACTATCATATCCAAATGCAAAGAGACACCGTCCCTTCCCATTGAATCCCATATCCACAAACAGAGAGACACCGTCCCTTCCCATTCACTCCCATATCCGCAAACAAAGAGACACCATGCATTCCCATTGAAGACCATATCCACACCCAGAGAGATACCGTCCGTTCCGATTCACTCCCATATCCACACCCAGATGGACACCGTCCCTTCCCATTCACTCCCATATCCACACCCAGAGAGACACTGTCCCTTCCCATTCACTCCCATATCCACACCCAGAGAGACACTGTTCCTTCGCATTCACTCCCATATCCACACACAGCGAGACACTGTCCCTTAGCATTCACTCCCATATCCACACGCAGAGAGACACCATCCCTTCCCATTCACTACCATATCCAAATGCAAAGAGACACCGTCCCTTCCCATTGAATCCCATATCCACACCCAGAGAGACACCGTCCCTTCCCATTCACTCCCATATCCGCAAAGAGACACCATGCATTCCCATTGAATACCATATCCACACCCAGAGAGATACAATCCGTTCCGATTCACTCCCATATCCACACCCAGATGGACACCGTCCCTTCCCATTCACTCCCATATCCACACCCAGAGAGACACCGTCCCTTCCCATTGAATCCCATATCCACACCCAGAGAGACACTGTCCCTTCCCATTCACTCCCATATCCACACCCAGAGAGACACTGTTCCTTCGCATTCACTCCCATATCCACACACAGCGAGACACTGTCCCTTAGCATTCACTCCCATATCCACACGCAGAGAGACACCATCCCTTCCCATTCACTACCATATCCAAATGCAAAGAGACACCGTCCCTTTCCATTGAATCCCATATCCACACCCAGAGAGACACCGTCCCTTCCCATTCACTCCCATATCCGCAAACAAAGAGACACCATGCATTCCCATTGAATACCATATCCACACCCAGAGAGATACCGTCCGTTCCGATTCACTCCCATATCCACACCCAGATGGACACCGTCCCTTCCCATTCACTCCCATATCCACACCCAGAGAGACACCGTCCCTTCCTGTTCACTCCCATATCCACACCCAGAGAGACACCGTCCCTTCTCATTCACTCCCATATCCACACCCAGAGAGACACCGTCCCTTCCGATTCACTTCCATATCACACCCAGAGAGACACCGTCCCTTCTCATTCACTCCCATATCCACACCCAGAGAGACACCGTCCCTTCCGATTCACTTCCATATCCACACCCAGAGAGACACCGTCCCTTCCGATTCACTTCCATATCACACCCAGAGAGACACCGTCCCTTCCCGTTCACTCCCATATCCACACGCAGAGACACTGTCCCTTGCCATTCACTCCCATATCCACACCCAGAGAGACACTGCTCCTTCCCATTCAGTCCCATATCCACACGCAGAGACACCGTCCCTTCCCATTCACTCCCATATCCACACCCAGAGTGACACAGTCCCTTCCCATTCACCCCCATATCCACACGCAGAGACACCGTCCCTTCCCATTCACTCACATATCCACACCCAGAGTGACACAGTCCCTTCCCATTCACCCCCATATCCACATGCAGAGACACCGTCCCTTCTCATTCACGCACATATCCACACCCAGAGTGACACAGTCCCTTCCCATTCAACCCCATATCCACATGCAGAGACACCATCCCTTCCCATTCACTCACATATCCACACCCAGAGTGACACAGTCCCTTCCCATTCACCCCCATATCCACATGCAGAGACACCATCCCTTCCCATTCACTCACATATCCACACCCAGTGACACAGTCCCTTCCCATTCACCCCCATATCCACATGCAGAGACACCATCCCTTCCCATTCACTCACATATCCACACCCAGTGACACAGTCCTTCCCATTCACCCCCATATCCACACACAGAGAGACACCATCCCTTCCCATTCACTCCCATATCCACACCCAGAGTGACACCGTCCCTTCCCATTAACCCCCATATCCACAACCAGAGAGACACCGTCCCTTCCCATTCACTCCCATATCCACACCCAGAGAGACACCGTCCCTTCCGATTCACTTCCATATCCACACCCAGAGAGACACCGTCCCTTCCCATTCACTCCCATATCCGCAAACAAAGAGACACCATGCATTCCCATTGAAGACCATATCCACACCCAGAGAGATACTGTCCGTTCCGATTCACTCCCATATCCACACCCAGATGGACACCGTCCCTTCCCATTCACTCCCATATCCACACCCAGAGAGACACCGTCCCTTCCCATTGAATCCCATATCCACACCCAAAGAGACACTGTCCCTTCCCATTCACTCCCATATCCACACCCAGAGAGACACTGTTCCTTCGCATTCACTCCCATATCCACACACAGCGAGACACTGTCCCTTAGCATTCACTCCCATATCCACACGTAGAGAGACACCATCCCTTCCCATTCACTACCATATCCAAATGCAAAGAGACACCGTCCCTTCCCATTGAATACCATATCCACACCCTGAGAGACACCGTCCCTTCCCATTCACTCCCATATCCGCAAACAAAGAGACACCATGCATTCCCATTGAATACCATATCCACACCCAGAGAGATACCGTCCATTCCGATTCACTCCCATATCCACACCCAGATGGACACCGTCCCTTCCCATTCACTCCCATATCCACACCCAGAGAGACACCGTCCCTTCCCATTCACTCCCATATCCACACCCAGATGGACACCGTCCCTTCCCATTCACTCCCATATCCACACCCAGAGAGACACCGTCCCTTCCTGTTCACTCCCATATCCACACCCAGAGAGACACCGTCCCTTCTCATTCACTCCCATATCCACACCCAGAAAGACACCGTCCCTTCCGATTCACTTCCATATCACACCCAGAGAGACACCGTCCCTTCTCATTCACTCCCATATCCACACCCAGAGAGACACCGTCCCTTCCGATTCACTTCCATATCCACACCCAGAGAGACACCGTCCTTTCCGATTCACTTCCATATCACACCCAGAGAGACACCGTCCCTTCCCGTTCACTCCCATATCCACACGCAGAGACACTGTCCCTTGCCATTCACTCCCATATCCACACCCAGAGAGACACTGCTCCTTCCCATTCAGTCCCATATCCACACGCAGAGACACCGTCCCTTCCCATTCACTCCCATATCCACACCCAGAGTGACACAGTCCCTTCCCATTCACCCCCATATCCACACGCAGAGACACCGTCCCTTCCCATTCACTCACATATCCACACCCAGAGTGACACAGTCCCTTCCCATTCACCCCCATATCCACATGCAGAGACACCGTCCCTTCTCATTCACTCACATATCCACACCCAGAGTGACACAGTCCCTTCCCATTCACCCCCATATCCACATGCAGAGACACCATCCCTTCCCATTCACTCACATATCCACACCCAGAGTGACACAGTCCCTTCCCATTCACCCCCATATCCACATGCAGAGACACCATCCCTTCCCATTCACTCACATATCCACACCCAGAGTGACACAGTCCCTTCCCATTCACCCCCATATCCACATGCAGAGACACCATCCCTTCCCATTCACTCACATATCCACACCCAGAGTGACACAGTCCCTTCCCATTCACCCCCATATCCACACACAGAGAGACACCGTCCCTTCCCATTCACTCCCATATCCACACCCAGAGTGACACCGTCCCTTCCCATTAACCCCCATATCCACAAGCAGAGAGACACCGTCCCTTCCCATTCACTCCCATATCCACACCCAGAGAGACACCGTCCCTTCCGATTCACTTCCATATCCACACCCAGAGAGACACCGTCCCTTCTCATTCACTCCCATATCCAGACCCAGAGAGACACCGTCCCTTCCGATTCACTTCCATATCCACACCCAGAGAGACACCGTCCCTTCCGATTCACTTCCATATCACACCCAGAGAGACACCGTCCCTTCCCGTTCACTCCCATATCCACACGCAGAGACACTGTCCCTTCCCATTCACTCCCATATCCACACCCAGAGAGACACTGCTCCTTCCCATTCAGTCCCATATCCACACGCAGAGACACCATCCCTTCCCATTCACTCCCATATCCACACCCAGAGTGACACAGTCCCTTCCCATTCACCCCCATATCCACACGCAGAGACACCGTCCCTTCCCATTCACTCCCATATCCACACCCAGAGTGACACAGTCCCTTCCCATTCACCCCCATATCCACACGCAGAGACACCGTCCCTTCCCATTCACTCACATATCCACACCCAGAGTGACACCGTCCCTTCCCATTAACCCCCATATCCACAACCCGAGAGACACCGTCCCTTCCCATTCACTCCCATATCCACACCCAGAGAGACACCGTCCCTTCCGATTCACTTCCATATCCACACCCAGCGAGACACCGTCCCTTCCCATTCACTCCCATATCCACACCCAGAGAGACACTGTCCCTTCCCATTCACTCCCATATCCACACCCAGAGAGACACTGCTCCTTCCCATTCACTCCCATATCCACACCCAGAGAGACACTGCTCCTTCCCATTCACTCCCATATCCACACGCAGAGACACCGTCCCTTCCGATTCACTTCCATATCCACACCCAGAGAGTCACCGTCCCTTCCGATTCACTTCCATATCCACACCCAGCGAGACACCGTCCCTTCCCATTCACTCCCATATCCACACCCAGAGAGACACTGTCCCTTCCCATTCACTCCCATATCCACACCCAGAGAGACACTGCTCCTTCCCATTCACTCCCATATCCACACCCAGAGAGACACTGCTCCTTCCCATTCACTCCCATATCCACACGCAGAGACACCGTCCCTTCCGATTCACTCCCATATCCACACCCAGCGAGACACCGTCCCTTCTCATTCACTCCCATATCCACACCCAGAGAGACACTGCTCCTTCCCATTCAGTCCCATATCCACACGCAGAGACACCGTCCCTTCCCATTCACTCCCATATCCACACCCAGAGTGACACAGTCCCTTCCCATTCACCCCCATATCCACATGCAGAGACACCGTCCCTTCTCATTCACTCACATATCCACACCCAGAGTGACACAGTCCCTTCCCATTCACCCCCATATCCACATGCAGAGACACCATCCCTTCCCATTCACTCACATATCCACACCCAGAGTGACACAGTCCCTTCCCATTCACCCCCATATCCACATGCAGAGACACCATCCCTTCCCATTCACTCACATATCCACACCCAGAGTGACACAGTCCCTTCCCATTCACCCCCATATCCACATGCAGAGACACCATCCCTTCCCATTCACTCACATATCCACACCCAGAGTGACACAGTCCCTTCCCATTCACCCCCATATCCACACACAGAGAGACACCGTCCCTTCCCATTCACTCCCATATCCACACCCAGAGTGACACCGTCCCTTCCCATTAACCCCCATATCCACAAGCAGAGAGACACCGTCCCTTCCCATTCACTCCCATATCCACACCCAGAGAGACACCGTCCCTTCCGATTCACTTCCATATCCACACCCAGAGAGACACCGTCCCTTCTCATTCACTCCCATATCCAGACCCAGAGAGACACCGTCCCTTCCGATTCACTTCCATATCCACACCCAGAGAGACACCGTCCCTTCCGATTCACTTCCATATCACACCCAGAGAGACACCGTCCCTTCCCGTTCACTCCCATATCCACACGCAGAGACACTGTCCCTTCCCATTCACTCCCATATCCACACCCAGAGAGACACTGCTCCTTCCCATTCAGTCCCATATCCACACGCAGAGACACCATCCCTTCCCATTCACTCCCATATCCACACCCAGAGTGACACAGTCCCTTCCCATTCACCCCCATATCCACACGCAGAGACACCGTCCCTTCCCATTCACTCCCATATCCACACCCAGAGTGACACAGTCCCTTCCCATTCACCCCCATATCCACACGCAGAGACACCGTCCCTTCCCATTCACTCACATATCCACACCCAGAGTGACACCGTCCCTTCCCATTAACCCCCATATCCACAACCCGAGAGACACCGTCCCTTCCCATTCACTCCCATATCCACACCCAGAGAGACACCGTCCCTTCCGATTCACTTCCATATCCACACCCAGCGAGACACCGTCCCTTCCCATTCACTCCCATATCCACACCCAGAGAGACACTGTCCCTTCCCATTCACTCCCATATCCACACCCAGAGAGACACTGCTCCTTCCCATTCACTCCCATATCCACACCCAGAGAGACACTGCTCCTTCCCATTCACTCCCATATCCACACGCAGAGACACCGTCCCTTCCGATTCACTTCCATATCCACACCCAGAGAGTCACCGTCCCTTCCGATTCACTTCCATATCCACACCCAGCGAGACACCGTCCCTTCCCATTCACTCCCATATCCACACCCAGAGAGACACTGTCCCTTCCCATTCACTCCCATATCCACACCCAGAGAGACACTGCTCCTTCCCATTCACTCCCATATCCACACCCAGAGAGACACTGCTCCTTCCCATTCACTCCCATATCCACACGCAGAGACACCGTCCCTTCCGATTCACTCCCATATCCACACCCAGCGAGACACCGTCCCTTCTCATTCACTCCCATATCCACACCCAGAGAGACACTGCTCCTTCCCATTCAGTCCCATATCCACACGCAGAGACTCCGTCCCTTCCGATTCACTTCCATATCCACACCCAGAGAGTCACCGTCCCTTCCGATTCACTTCCATATCCACACCCAGCGAGACACCGTCCCTTCCCATTCACTCCCATATCCACACCCAGAGAGACACTGTCCCTTCCCATTCAGTCCCATATCCACACCCAGAGAGACACTGCTCCTTCCCATTCACTCCCATATCCACACCCAGAGAGACACTGCTCCTTCCCATTGACTCCCATTTCCACACGCAGAGACACCGTCCCTTCCGATTCACTCCCATATCCACACCCAGCGAGACACCGTCCCTTCTCATTCACTCCCATATCCACACCCAGAGAGACACTGCTCCTTCCCATTCAGTCCCATATCCACACGCAGAGACACCGTCCCTTCCGATTCACTCCCATATCCACACCCAGCGAGACACCGTCCCTTCTCATTCACTCCCATATCCACACCCAAAGAGACACTGCTCCTTCCCATTCAGTCCCATATCCACACGCAGAGAGACACCGTCCCTTCCCATTGAATCCCATATCCACACCCAGAGAGACACTGTCCCTTCCCATTCACTCCCATATCCACACCCAGAGACACCGTCCCTTCCCTTTGACACCGATATTCACAGCCAGAGAGACACCGTCCCTTCCCGTTCACTCCCATATCCACACGCAGAGACACTGTCCCTTCCCATTCACTCCCATATCCACACCCAGAGAGACACTGCTCCTTCCCATTCAGTCCCATATCCACACGCAGAGACACCGTCCCTTCCCATTCACTTACATATCCACACCCAGAGTGACACAGTCCCTTCCCATTCACCCCCATATCCACACGCAGAGACACCGTCCCTTCCCATTCACTCACATATCCACACCCAGAGTGACACAGTCCCTTCCCATTCACCCCCATATCCACATGCAGAGACACCGTCCCTTCCCATTCACCCCCATATCCACACACAGAGAGACACCGTCCCTTCCCATTCACTCCCATATCCACACACAGAGTGACACCGTCCCTTCTCATTAACCCCCATATCCACAACCAGAGAGACACCGTCCCTTCCCATTCACTCCCATATCCACACCCAGAGAGACACCGTCCCTTCCGATTCACTTCCATATCCACACCCAGAGAGACACCGTCCCTTCTCATTCACTCCCATATCCACACCCAGAGAGACACCGTCCCTTCCGATTCACTTCCATATCACTCCCAGAGAGACACCGTCCCTTCTCATTCACTCCCATATCCACACCCAGAGAGACACCGTCCCTTCCGATTCACTTCCATATCCACACCCAGAGAGACACCGTCCCTTCCGATTCACTTCCATATCACACCCAGAGAGACACCGTCCCTTCTCATTCACTCACATATCCACACCCAGAGTGACACAGTCCCTTCCCATTCACTCCCATATCCACACCCAGAGTGAAACCGTCCCTTCCCATTAACCCCCATATCCACAACCAGAGAGACACCGTCCCTTCCCATTCACTCCCATATCCACACCCAGAGAGACACCGTCCCTTCCGATTCACTTCCATATCCACACCCAGAGAGACACCGTCCCTTCTCATTCACTCCCATATCCACACCCAGAGAGACACCGTCCCTTCCGATTCACTTCCATATCCACACCCAGAGAGACACCGTCCCTTCCGATTCACTTCCATATCACACCCAGAGAGACACCGTCCCTTCCCGTTCACTCCCATATCCACACGCAGAGACACTGTCCCTTCCCATTCACTCCCATATCCACACCCAGAGAGACACTGCTCCTTCCCATTCAGTCCCATATCCACACGCAGAGACACCATCCCTTCCCATTCACTCCCATATCCACACCCAGAGTGACACAGTCCCTTCCCATTCACCCCCATATCCACACGCAGAGACACCGTCCCTTCCCATTCACTCCCATATCCACACCCAGAGTGACACAGTCCCTTCCCATTCACCCCCATATCCACACGCAGAGACACCGTCCCTTCCCATTCACTCACATATCCACACCCAGAGTGACACCGTCCCTTCCCATTAACCCCCATATCCACAACCCGAGAGACACCGTCCCTTCCCATTCACTCCCATATCCACACCCAGAGAGACACCGTCCCTTCCGATTCACTTCCATATCCACACCCAGCGAGACACCGTCCCTTCCCATTCACTCCCATATCCACACCCAGAGAGACACTGTCCCTTCCCATTCACTCCCATATCCACACCCAGAGAGACACTGCTCCTTCCCATTCACTCCCATATCCACACCCAGAGAGACACTGCTCCTTCCCATTCACTCCCATATCCACACGCAGAGACACCGTCCCTTCCGATTCACTTCCATATCCACACCCAGAGAGTCACCGTCCCTTCCGATTCACTTCCATATCCACACCCAGCGAGACACCGTCCCTTCCCATTCACTCCCATATCCACACCCAGAGAGACACTGTCCCTTCCCATTCACTCCCATATCCACACCCAGAGAGACACTGCTCCTTCCCATTCACTCCCATATCCACACCCAGAGAGACACTGCTCCTTCCCATTCACTCCCATATCCAGACGCAGAGACACCGTCCCTTCCGATTCACTCCCATATCCACACCCAGCGAGACACCGTCCCTTCTCATTCACTCCCATATCCACACCCAGAGAGACACTGCTCCTTCCCATTCAGTCCCATATCCACACGCAGAGACTCCGTCCCTTCCGATTCACTTCCATATCCACACCCAGAGAGTCACCGTCCCTTCCGATTCACTTCCATATCCACACCCAGCGAGACACCGTCCCTTCCCATTCACTCCCAGATCCACACCCAGAGAGACACTGTCCCTTCCCATTCACTCCCATATCCACACCCAGAGAGACACTGCTCCTTCCCATTCACTCCCATATCCACACCCAGAGAGACACTGCTCCTTCCCATTGACTCCCATTTCCACACGCAGAGACACCGTCCCTTCCGATTCACTCCCATATCCACACCCAGCGAGACACCGTCCCTTCTCATTCACTCCCATATCCACACCCAGAGAGACACTGCTCCTTCCCATTCAGTCCCATATCCACACGCAGAGACACCGTCCCTTCCGATTCACTCCCATATCCACACCCAGCGAGACACCGTCCCTTCTCATTCACTCCCATATCCACACCCAAAGAGACACTGCTCCTTCCCATTCAGTCCCATATCCACACGCAGAGAGACACCGTCCCTTCCCATTGAATCCCATATCCACACCCAGAGAGACACTGTCCCTTCCCATTCACTCCCATATCCACACCCAGAGACACCGTCCCTTCCCTTTGACACCGATATTCACAGCCAGAGAGACACCGTCCCTTCCCGTTCACTCCCATATCCACACGCAGAGACACTGTCCCTTCCCATTCACTCCCGTATCCACACCCAGAGAGACACTGCTCCTTCCCATTCAGTCCCATATCCACACGCAGAGACACCGTCCCTTCCCATTCACTCCCATATCCACACCCAGAGTGACACAGTCCCTTCCCATTCACCCCCATATCCACACGCAGAGACACCGTCCCTTCCCATTCACTCACATATCCACACCCAGTGACACAGTCCCTTCCCATTCACCCCCATATCCACATGCAGAGACACCGTCCCTTCCCATTCACCCCCATATCCACACACAGAGAGACACCGTCCCTTCCCATTCACTCCCATATCCACACACAGAGTGACACCGTCCCTTCTCATTAACCCCCATATCCACAACCAGAGAGACACCGTCCCTTCCCATTCACTCCCATATCCACACCCAGAGAGACACCGTCCCTTCTGATTCACTTCCATATCCACACCCAGAGAGACACCGTCCCTTCTCATTCACTCCCATATCCACACCCAGAGAGACACCGTCCCTTCCGATTCACTTCCATATCACTCCCAGAGAGACACCGTCCCTTCTCATTCACTCCCATATCCACACCCAGAGAGACACCGTCCCTTCCGATTCACTTCCATATCCACACCCAGAGAGACACCGTCCCTTCCGATTCACTTCCATATCACACCCAGAGAGACACCGTCCCTTCCCGTTCACTCCCATATCCACACGCAGAGACACTGTCCCTTCCCATTCACTCCCATATCCACACCCCGAGTGACACAGTCCCTTCACATTCACCCCCATATCCACACGCAGAGACACCGTCCCTTCCCATTCACTCACATATCCACACCCAGAGTGACACAGTCCCTTCACATTCACCCCCATATCCACACACAGAGACACCGTCCCTTCCCATTCACTCCCATATCCACACCCAGAGTGACACTGTCCCTTCCCATTAACCCCCATATCCACAACCAGAGAGACACCGTCCCTTCCCATTCACTCCCATATCCACACCCAGAGAGACACCGTCCCTTCCGATTCACTTCCATATCACACCCAGAGAGACACCGTCCCTTCTCATTCACTCCCATATCCACACCCAGAGACACCGTCCCTTCCGATTCACTTCCATATCCACACCCAGAGAGTCACCGTCCCTTCCGATTCACTTCCATATCCACACCCAGCGAGACACCGTCCCTTCCCATTCACTCCCATATCCACACCCAGAGAGACACTGTCCCTTCCCATTCACTCCCATATCCACACCCAGAGAGACACTGCTCCTTCCCATTCACTCCCATATCCACACCCAGAGAGACACTGCTCCTTCCCATTCACTCCAATATCCACACGCAGAGACACCGTCCCTTCCGATTCACTCCCATATCCACACCCAGCGAGACACCGTCCCTTCTCATTCACTCCCATATCCACACCCAGAGAGACACTGCTCCTTCCCATTCAGTCCCATATCCACACGCAGAGACACCGTCCCTTCCGATTCACTCCCATATCCACACCCAGCGAGACACCGTCCCTTCTCATTCACTCCCATATCCACACCCAAAGAGACACTGCTCCTTCCCATTCAGTCCCATATCCACACGCAGAGAGACACCGTCCCTTCCCATTGAATCCCATATCCACACCCAGAGAGACACTGTCCCTTCCCATTCACTCCCATATCCACACCCAGAGACACCGTCCCTTCCCTTTGACACCGATATTCACAGCCAGAGAGACACCGTCCCTTCCCGTTCACTCCCATATCCACACGCAGAGACACTATCCCTTCCCATTCACTCCCATATCCACACCCAGAGAGACACTGCTCCTTCCCATTCAGTCCCATATCCACACGCAGAGACACCGTCCCTTCCCATTCACTCCCATATCCACACCCAGAGTGACACAGTCCCTTCCCATTCACCCCCGTCTCCACACGCAGAGACACCGTCCCTTCCCATTCACTCACATATCCACACCCAGTGTGACACAGTCCCTTCCCATTCACCCCCATATCCACATGCAGAGACACCGTCCGTTCCCATTCACCCCCATATCCACACACAGAGACACCGTCCCTTCCCATTCACTCCCATATCCACACACAGAGTGACACCGTCCCTTCCCATTAACCCCCATATCCACAACCAGAGAGACACCGTCCCTTCCCATTCACTCCCATATCCACACCCAGAGAGACACCGTCCCTTCCGATTCACTTCCATATCCACACCCAGAGAGACACCGTCCCTTCTCATTCACTCCCATATCCACACCCAGTGAGACACCGTCCCTTCCGATTCACTTCCATATCACACCCAGAGAGACACCGTCCCTTCTCATTCACTCCCATATCCACACCCAGAGAGACACCGTCCCTTCCGATTCACTTCCATATCCACACCCAGAGAGACACCGTCCCTTCCGATTCACTTCCGTATCACACCCAGAGAGACACCGTCCCTTCCCGTTCACTCCCATATCCACACGCAGAGACACTGTCCCTTCCCATTCACTCCCATATCCACACCCAGAGTGGCACAGTCCCTTCCCATTCACCCCCATCTCCACATGCAGAGACACCGTCCCTTCTCATTCACTCACATATCCACACCCAGAGTGACACAGTCCCTTCCCATTCACCCCCATATCCACATGCAGAGACACCATCCCTTCCCATTCACTCACATATCCACACCCAGAGTGACACAGTCCCTTCCCATTCACCCCCATATCCACATGCAGAGACACCATCCCTTCCCATTCACTCACATATCCACACCCAGAGTGACACAGTCCCTTCCCATTCACCCCCATATCCACACACAGAGAGACACCGTCCCTTCCCATTCACTCCCATATCCACACCCAGAGTGACACTGTCCCTTCCCATTAACCCCCATATCCACAACCAGAGAGACACCGTCCCTTCCCATTCACTCCCATATCCACACCCAGAGACACCGTCCCTTCCGATTCACTTCCATATCCACACCCAGAGAGTCACCGTCCCTTCCGATTCACTTCCATATCCACACCCAGCGAGACACCATCCCTTCCCATTCACTCCCATATCCACACCCAGAGAGACACCGTCCCTTCCCATTGAATCCCATATCCACACCCAGAGAGACACTGTCCCTTCCCATTCACTCCCATATCCACACCCAGAGAGACACTGTTCCTTCGCATTCACTCCCATATCCACACACAGCGAGACACTGTCCCTTAGCATTCACTCCCATATCCACACGCAGAGAGACACCATCCCTTCCCATTCACTACCATATCCAAATGCAAAGAGACACCGTCCCTTCCCATTGAATCCCATATCCACACCCAGAGAGACACCGTCCCTTCCCATTCACTCCCATATCTGCAAACAAAGAGACACCATGCATTCCCCATTGAATACCATATCCACACCCAGAGAGATACCGTCCGTTCCGATTCACTCCCATATCCACACCCAGATGGACACCGTCCCTTCCCATTCACTCCCATATCCACACCCAGAGAGACACCGTCCCTTCCTGTTCACTCCCATATCCACACCCAGAGAGACACCGTCCCTTCTCATTCACTCCCATATCCACACCCAGAGAGACACTGTTCCTTCGCATTCACTCCCATATCCACACACAGCGAGACACTGTCCCTTAGCATTCACTCCCATATCCACACGCAGAGAGACACCGTCCCTTCCGATTCACTTCCATATCCACACCCAGAGAGACACCGTCCCTTCCGTTTCACTTCCATATCACACCCAGAGAGACACCGTCCCTTCCCGTTCACTCCCATATCCACACGCAGAGACACTGTCCCTTCCCATTCACTCCCATATCCACACCCAGAGAGACACTGCTCCTTCCCATTCAGTCCCATATCCACACGCAGAGACACCGTCCCTTCCCATTCACTCCCATATCCACACCCAGAGTGACACAGTCCCTTCCCATTCACCCCCATATCCACACGCAGAGACACCGTCCCTTCCCATTTTCACTCACATATCCACACCCAGAGTGACACAGTCCCTTCCCATTCACCCCCATATCCACATGCAGAGACACCGTCCCTTCTCATTCACTCACATATCCACACCCAGAGTGACACAGTCCCTTCCCATTCACCCCCATATCCACATGCAGAGACACCATCCCTTCCCATTCACTCACATATCCACACCCAGAGTGACACAGTCCCTTCCCATTCACCCCCATATCCACATGCAGAGACACCATCCCTTCCCATTCACTCACATATCCACACCCAGAGTGACACAGTCCCTTCCCATTCACCCCCATATCCACATGCAGAGACACCATCCCTTCCCATTCACTCACATATCCACACCCAGTGACACAGTCCCTTCCCATTCACCCCCATATCCACATGCAGAGACACCGTCCCTTCCCATTCACTCACATATCCACACCCAGAGTGACACAGTCCATTCCCATTCACCCCCATATCCACATGCAGAGACACCGTCCCTTCTCATTCACTCACATATCCACACCCAGAGTGACACAGTCCCTTCCCATTCACCCCCATATCCACATGCAGAGACACCATCCCTTCCCATTAACTCACATATCCACACCCAGAGTGACACAGTCCCTTCCCATTCACCCCCATATCCACATGCAGAGACACCATCCCTTCCCATTCACTCACATATCCACACCCAGAGTGACACAGTCCCTTCCCATTCACCCCCATATCCACACACAGAGAGACACCGTCCCTTCCCATTCACTCCCATATCCACACCCAGAGTGACACTGTCCCTTCCCATTAACCCCCATATCCACAACCAGAGAGACACCGTCCCTTCCCATTCACTCCCATATCCACACCCAGAGACACCGTCCCTTCCGATTCACTTCCATATCCACACCCAGAGAGTCACCGTCCCTTCCAATTCACTTCCATATCCACACCCAGCGAGACACCGTCCCTTCCCATTCACTCCCATATCCACACCCAGAGAGACACTGTCCCTTCCCATTCACTCCCATATCCACACCCAGAGAGACACAGCTCCTTCCCATTCACTCCCATATCCACACCCAGAGAGACACTGCTCCTTCCCATTCACTCCCATATCCACATGCAGAGACACCGTCCCTTCCGATTCACTCCCATATCCACACCCAGCGAGACACTGTCCCTTCTCATTTACTCCCATATCCACACCCAGAGAGACACTGCTCCTTCCCATTCAGTCCCATATCCACACGCAGAGACACCGTCCCTTCCGATTCACTCCCATATCCACACCCAGCGAGACACCGTCCCTTCTCATTCACTCCCATATCCACACCCAAAGAGACACTGCTCCTTCCCATTCAGTCCCATATCCACATGCTGAGAGACACCGTCCCTTCCCATTGAATCCCATATCCACACCCAGAGAGACACTGTCCCTTCCCATTCACTCCCATATCCACACCCAGAGAGACACTGTTCCTTCGCATTCACTACCATATCCACACGCAGAGAGACACCATCCCTTCCCATTCACTACCATATCCAAATGCAAAGAGACACCGTCCCTTCCCATTGAATCCCATATCCACACCCAGAGAGACACCGTCCCTTCCCATTCACTCCCATATCCGCAAACAAAGAGACACCATGCATTCCCATTGAATACCATATCCACACCCAGAGAGATACCGTCCATTCCGATTCACTCCCATATCCACACCCAGATGGACACCGTCCCTTCCCATTCACTCCCATATCCACACCCAGAGAGACACCGTCCCTTCCCATTCACTCCCATATCCACACCCAGATGGACACCGTCCCTTCCCATTCACTCCCATATCCACACCCAGAGAGACACCGTCCCTTCCTGTTCACTCCCATATCCACAACCAGAGAGACACCGTCCCTTCTCATTCACTCCCATATCCACACCCAGAGAGACACCGTCCCTTCCGATTCACTTCCATATCACACCCAGAGAGACACCGTCCCTTCTCATTCACTCCCATATCCACACCCAGAGAGACACCGTCCCTTCCGATTCACTTCCATATCCACACCCAGAGAGACACCGTCCCTTCCGATTCACTTCCATATCACACCCAGAGAGACACCGTCCCTTCCCGTTCACTCCCATATCCACAAGCAGAGACACTGTCCCTTCCCATTCACTCCCATATCCACACCCAGAGAGACACTGCTCCTTCCCATTCAGTCCCATATCCACACGCAGAGACACCGTCCCTTCCCATTCACTCCCATATCCACACCCAGAGTGACACAGTCCCTTCCCATTCACCCCCATATCCACACGCAGAGACACCGTCCCTTCCCATTCACTCACATATCCACACCCAGAGTGACACAGTCCCTTCCCATTCACCCCCATATCCACATGCAGAGACACCGTCCCTTCTCATTCACTCACATATCCACACCCAGAGTGACACAGTCCCTTCCCATTCACCCCCATATCCACATGCAGAGACACCATCCCTTCCCATTCACTCACATATCCACACCCAGAGTGACACAGTCCCTTCCCATTCACCCCCATATCCACATGCAGAGACACCATCCCTTCCCATTCACTCACATATCCACACCCAGAGTGACACAGTTCCTTCCCATTCACCCCCATATCCACATGCAGAGACACCATCCCTTCCCATTCACTCACATATCCACACCCAGAGTGACACAGTCCCTTCCCATTCACCCCCATATCCACACACAGAGAGACACCGTCCCTTCCCATTCACTCCCATATCCACACCCAGAGTGACACCGTCCCTTCCCATTAACCCCCATATCCACAACCAGAGAGACACCGTCCCTTCCCATTCACTCCCATATCCACACCCAGAGAGACACCGTCCCTTCCGATTCACTTCCATATCCACACCCAGAGAGACACCGTCCCTTCTCATTCACTCCCATATCCACACCCAGAGAGACACCGTCCCTTCCGATTCACTTCCATATCCACACCCAGAGAGACACCGTCCCTTCCGATTCACTTCCATATCACACCCAGAGAGACACCGTCCCTTCCCGTTCACTCCCATATCCACACGCAGAGACACGGTCCCTTCCCATTCACTCCCATATCCACACCCAGAGAGACACTGCTCCTTCCCATTCAGTCCCATATCCACACGCAGAGACACCATCCCTTCCCATTCACTCCCATATCCACACCCAGAGTGACACAGTCCCTTCCCATTCACCCCCATATCCACACGCAGAGTCACCGTCCCTTCCCATTCACTCCCATATCCACACCCAGAGTGACACAGTCCCTTCCCATTCACCCCCATATCCACACGCAGAGACACCGTCCCTTCCCATTCACTCACATATCCACACCCAGAGTGACACCGTCCCTTCCCATTAACCCCCATATCCACAACCCGAGATACACCGTCCCTTCCCATTCACTCCCATATCCACACCCAGAGAGACACCGTCCCTTCCGATTCACTTCCATATCCACACCCAGAGAGACACCGTCCCTTCTCATTCACTCCCATATCCACACCCAGAGAGACACCGTCCCTTCCGATTCACTTCCATATCCACACCCAGAGAGACACCGTCCCTTCCGATTCACTTCCATATCACACCCAGAGAGACACCGTCCCTTCCCGTTCACTCCCATATCCACACGCAGAGACACTGTCCCTTCCCATTCACTCCCATATCCACACCCAGAGAGACACTGCTCCTTCCCATTCAGTCCCATATCCACACGCAGAGACACCGTCCCTTCCCATTCAATCCCATATCCACACCCAGAGTGACACCGTCCATTCCCATTAACCCCCATATCCACAACCAGAGAGACACCGTCCCTTCCCATTCACTCCCATATCCACACCCAGAGAGACACCGTCCCTTCCGATTCACTTCCATATCCACACCCAGAG
Source organism: Hypanus sabinus (assembly GCF_030144855.1). NCBI lineage: Eukaryota > Metazoa > Chordata > Chondrichthyes > Myliobatiformes > Dasyatidae > Hypanus > Hypanus sabinus. The sequence goes on from NW_026781325.1 coordinate 169,732, forward strand.
AGACACCGTCCCTTCTCATTCTCTCCCATATCCACACCCAGAGAGACACCGTCCCTTCCGATTCACTTCCATATCCACACCCAGAGAGACACCGTCCCTTCCGATTCACTTCCATATCACACCCAGAGAGACACCGTCCCTTCCCATTAACCCCCATATCCACAACCCGAGAGACACCGTCCCTTCCCATTCACTCCCATATCCACACCCAGAGAGACACCGTCCCTTCCGATTCACTTCCATATCCACACCCAGAGAGACACCGTCCCTTCTCATTCACTCCCATATCCACACCCAGAGAGACACCGTCCCTTCCGATTCACTTCCATATCCACACCCAGAGAGACACCGTCCCTTCCGATTCACTTCCATATCACACCCAGAGAGACACCGTCCCTTCCCGTTCCCTCCCATATCCACACGCAGAGACACTGTCCCTTCCCATTCACTCCCATATCCACACCCAGAGAGACACTGCTCCATCCCATTCAGTCCCATATCCACACGCAGAGACACCGTCCCTTCCCATTCAATCCCATATCCACACCCAGAGTGACACAGTCCCTTCCCATTCACCCCCATTTCCACACGCAGAGACACCGTCCCTTCCCATTCACTCACATATCCACACCCAGAGTGACACAGTCCCTTCCCATTCAACCCCATATCCACACACAGAGAGACACCGTCCCTTCCCATTCACTCCCATATCCACACCCAGAGTGACACCGTCCCTTCCCATTAACCCCCATATCCACAACCAGAGAGACACCGTCCCTTCCCATTCACTCCCATATCCACACCCAGAGAGACACCGTCCCTTCCGATTCACTTCCATATCCACACCCAGAGAGACACCGTCCCTTCTCATTCACTCCCATATCCACACCCAGAGAGACACCGTCCCTTCCGATTCACTTCCATATCCACACCCAGAGAGACACCGTCCCTTCCGATTCACTTCCATATCACACCCAGAGAGACACCGTCCCTTCCCGTTCACTCCCATATCCACACGCAGAGACACTGTCCCTTCCCATTCACTCCCATATCCACACCCAGAGAGACACTGCTCCTTCCCATTCAGTCCCATATCCACACGCAGAGCTACCGTCCCTTCCCATTCACTCCCATATCCACACCCAGAGTGACACAGTCCCTTCCCATTCACCCCAATATCCACACGCAGAGACACCGTCCCTTCCCATTCACTCACATATCCACACCCAGAGTGACACCGTCCCTTCCCATTAACCCCCATATCCACAACCCGAGAGACACCGTCCCTTCCCATTCACTCCCATATCCACACCCAGAGAGACACCGTCCCTTCTGATTCACTTCCATATCCACACCCAGAGAGACACCGTCCCTTCTCATTCACTCCCATATCCACACCCAGAGAGACACCGTCCCTTCCGATTCACTTCCATATCCACACCCAGAGAGACACCGTCCCTTCCGATTCACTTCCATATCACACCCAGAGAGACACCGTCCCTTCCCGTTCACTCCCATATCCACACGCAGAGACACTGTCCCTTCCCATTCACTCCCATATCCACACCCAGAGAGACACTGTCCCTTCCCATTAACCCCCATATCCACAACCAGAGAGACACCGTCCCTTCCCATTCACTCCCATATCCACACCCAGAGAGACACCGTCCCTTCCGATTCACTTCCATATCCACACCCAGAGAGACACCGTCCCTTCCCATTCACTCCCATATCCACACCCAGAGAGACACCGTCCCTTCCGATTCACTTCCATATCCACACCCAGAGAGACACCGTCCCTTCTCATTCACTCCCATATCCACACCCAGAGAGACACCGTCCCTTCTCATTCACTCCCATATCCACACGCAGAGAGACACTGTCCCTTCCGATTCACTTCCATATCCACACCCAGAGAGACACCGTCCCTTCCGATTCACTTCAATATCCACACCCAGAGAGACACCGTCCCTTCCCATTCACTCCCTTATCCACACCCAGAGAGACACCATCCCTTCCCATTCACCCCCATATCCACACCCAGACAGACACCGTCCCTTCCCATTCACTCACATATCCACACCCAGCGAGACACCGTCCCTTCCCTTTCACTCCCATATCCACACCCAGAGAGTCACCGTCCCTTCCCATTGAATCCCATATCCACACCCAAGATACACTGTCCCTTCCCGTTCACTCCCATGTCCACACCCACAGAGACACCGTCTCTTCCCTTTCACACCGATATTCACACCCAGAGAAACACCGTCCCTTCACGTTCACTCCCATATCCACACCCAGAGAGACACCGTCCCTTCTCATTCACTCCCATATCCACACCCAGAGAGACACCGTCCATTCCGATTCACTTCCATATCCACACCCAGAGAGACACCGTCCCTTCCGATTCACTTCCATATCACACCCAGAGAGACACCGTCCCTTCCCATTCACTCCCATATCCACACCCAGAGAGACACCATCCCTTCCCATTCACCCCCATATCCACACCCAGAGAGACACCGTCCCTTCCCATTCACTCACATATCCACACGCAGAGACACCGTCTCTTCCCATTCACTCCCATATCCACACCCAGAGAGACACCATCACTTCCCGTTCACTCCCATATCCACACCCAGAGAGACACTGTCCCTTCCCATTCACTCCCATATCCACACCCAGATAGACACTGCTCCTTCCCATTCACTCCCATATCCACACCCAGAGAGACACTGCTCCTTCCCATTCAGTCCCATATCCACACGCAGAGACACCGTCCCTTCCGATTCACTCCCATATCACACCCAGAGAGACACCGTCCCTTCCGATTCACTTCAATATCCACACCCAGAGAGACACCGTCCCTTCCCATTCACTCCCTTATCCACACCCAGAGAGACACCGTCCCTTCCCATTCACTCACATATCCACACGCAGAGACACCGTCTCTTCCCATTCACTCCCATATCCACACCCAGAGAGACACCATCACTTCCCGTTCACTCCCATATCCACACCCAGAGAGACACTGTCCCTTCGCATTCACTCCCATATCCACACCCAGAGAGACACCGTCCCTTCCGATTCACTCCCATATCACACCCAGAGAGACACCGTCCCTTCCGATTCACTTCAATATCCACACCCAGAGAGACACCGTCCCTTCCCATTCACTCCCTTATCCACACCCAGAGAGACACCATCCCTTCCCATTCACCCCCATATCAACACCCAGACAGACACCGTCCCTTCCCATTCACTCCCTTATCCACACCCAGAGAGACACCATCCCTTCCCATTCACCCCCATATCCACACCCAGACAGACACCGTCCCTTCCCATTCACTCACATATCCACACCCAGCGAGACACCGTCCCTTCCCGTTCACTCCCATATCCACACCCAGAGAGTCACCGTCCCTTCCCATTGAATCCCATATCCACACACAAGATACACTGTCCCTTCCCGTACACTCCCATGTCCACACCCACAGAGACACCGTCCCTTCCCATTCACTCACATATCCACACCCAGAGTGACACCGTCCCTTCCCATTAACCCCCATATCCACAACCCGAGAGACACCGTCCCTTCCCATTCACTCCCATATCCACACCCAGAGAGACACCGTCCCTTCCGATTCACTTCCATATCCACACCCAGAGAGACACCGTCCCTTCTCATTCACTCCCATATCCACACCCAGAGAGACACCGTCCCTTCCGATTCACTTCCATATCCACACCCAGAGAGACACCGTCCCTTCCGATTCACTTCCATATCACACCCAGAGAGACACCGTCCCTTCCCGTTCACTCCCATATCCACACGCAGAGACACTGTCCCTTCCCATTCACTCCCATATCCACACCCAGAGAGACACTGCTCCTACCCATTCAGTCCCATATCCACACGCAGAGACACCGTCCCTTCCCATTCAATCCCATATCCACACCCAGAGTGACACAGTCCCTTCCCATTCACCCCCATTTCCACACGCAGAGACACCGTCCCTTCCCATTCAGTCACATATCCACACCCAGAGTGACACAGTCCCTTCCCATTCACCCCCATATCCACACACAGAGAGACACCGTCCCTTCCCATTCACTCCCATATCCACACCCAGAGTGACACCGTCCCTTCCCATTAACCCCCATATCCACAACCAGAGAGACACCGTCCCATCCCATTCACTCCCATATCCACACCCAGAGAGACACCGTCCCTTCCGATTCACTTCCATATCCACACCCAGAGAGACACCGTCCCTTCTCATTCACTCCCATATCCACACCCAGAGAGACACCGTCCCTTCCGATTCACTTCCATATCCACACCCAGAGAGACACCGTCCCTTCCGATTCACTTCCATATCACACCCAGAGAGACACCGTCCCTTCCCGTTCACTCCCATATCCACATGCAGAGACACTGTCCCTTCCCATTCACTCCCATATCCACACCCAGAGAGACACTGCTCCTTCCCATTCAGTCCCATATCCACACGCAGAGGTACCGTCCCTTCCCATTCACTCCCATATCCACACCCAGAGTGACACAGTCCCTTCCCATTCACCCCCATATCCACACGCAGAGACACCGTCCCTTCCCATTCACTCACATATCCACACCCAGAGTGACACCGTCCCTTCCCATTAACCATCATATCCACAACCCGAGAGACACCGTCCCTTCCCATTCACTCCCATATCCACACCCAGAGAGACACCGTCCCTTCCGATTCACTTCCATATCCACACCCAGAGAGACACCGTCCCTTCTCATTCACTCCCATATCCACACCCAGAGAGACACCGTCCCTTCCGATTCACTTCCATATGCACACCCAGAGAGACACCGTCCCTTCCGATTCACTTCCATATCACACCCAGAGAGACACCGTCCCTTCCCGTTCACTCCCATATCCACACGCAGAGACACTGTCCCTTCCCATTCACTCCCATATCCACACCCAGAGAGACACTGTCCCTTCCGATTCACTTCCATATCCACACCCAGAGAGACACCGTCCCTTCCGATTCACTTCAATATCCACACCCAGAGAGACACCGTCCCTTCCCATTCACTCCCTTATCCAGACCCAGAGAGACACCATCCCTTCCCATTCACCCCCATATCCACACCCAGACAGACACCGTCCCTTCCCATTCACTCACATATCCACACCCAGCGAGACACCGTCCCTTCCCGTTCACTCCCATATCCACACCCACAGAGACACCGTCTCTTCCCTTTCACACCGATATTCACACCCAGAGAAACACCGTCCCTTCCCGTTCACTCCCATATCCACACCCAGAGAGACACCGTCCCTTCTCATTCACTCCCATATCCACACCCAGAGAGACACCGTCCCTTCCGATTCACTTCCATATCCACACCCAGAGAGACACCGTCCCTTCCGATTCACTTCCATATCACACCCAGAGAGACACCGTCCCTTCCCATTCACTCCCATATCCACACCCAGAGAGACACCATCCCTTCCCATTCACCCCCATACCACACCCAGAGAGACACCGTCCCTTCCCATTCACTCACATATCCACACGCAGAGACACCGTCTCTTCCCATTCACTCTCATATCCACACCCAGAGAGACACCATCACTTCCCGTTCACTCCCATATCCACACCCAGAGAGACACTGTCCCTTCCCATTCACTCCCATATCCACACCCAGAGAGACACTGCTCCTTCCCATTCACTCCCATATCCACACCCAGAGAGACACTGCTCCTTCCCATTCAGTCCCATATCCACACGCAGAGACACCGTCCCTTCCGATTCACTCCCATATCACACCCAGAGAGACACCGTCCCTTCCGATTCACTTCAATATCCACACCCAGAGAGACACCGTCCCTTCCCATTCACTCCCTTATCCACATCCAGAGAGACACCATCCCTTCCCATTCACCCCCATATCCACACCCAGACAGACACCGTCCCTTCCCATTCACTCACATATCCACACCCAGCGAGACACCGTCCCTTCCCGTTCACTCCCATATCCACACCCAGAGAGACACCATCCCTTCCCATTCACCCCCATATCCACACCCAGAGAGACACCGTCCCTTCCCATTCACTCACATATCCACACGCAGAGACACCGTCTCTTCCCATTCACTCCCATATCCACACCCAGAGAGACACCATCACTTCCCGTTCACTCCCATATCCACACCCAGAGAGACACTGTCCCTTCCCATTCACTCCCATATCCACACCCAGAGAGACACTGCTCCTTCCCATTCACTCCCATATCCACACCCAGAGAGACACTGCTCCTTCCCATTCAGTCCCATATCCACACGCAGAGACACCGTCCCTTCCGATTCACTCCCATATCACACCCAGCGAGACACTGCTCCTTCCCATTCACTCCCATATCCACACCCAGAGACACTGCTCCTTCCCATTCAGTCCCATATCCACACGCAGAGAGACACCGTCCCTTCCCATTCACTCCCATATCCACACCCAGAGACACCATCCCTTCCCATTGAATCCCATATCCATACCCAGAGAGACACTGTCCCTTCCCATTCACTCCCATATCCACACCCAGAGAGACACTGTTCCTTCGCATTCACTCCCATATCCACACACAGCGAGACACTGTCCCTTAGCATTCACTCCCATATCCAGACGCAGAGAGACACCGTCCCTTCCCATTCACTACCATATCCAAATGCAAAGAGACACCGTCCCTTCCCATTGAATCCCATATCCACACCCAGAGAGACACCGTCCCTTCCCATTCACTCCCATATCCGCAAACAAAGAGACACCATGCATTCCCATTGAATACCATATCCACACCCAGAGAGATACCGTCCGTTCCGATTCACTCCCATATCCACACCCAGATGGACACCGTCCCTTCCCATTCACTCCCATATCCACACCCAGAGAGACACCGTCCCTTCCTGTTCACTCCCATATCCACACGCAGAGAGACACCGTCCCTTCCCATTGAATCCCATATCCACACCCAGAGGGACACAGTCCCTTCCCATTCACTCTCATATCCACACCCAGAGAGACACTATCCCTTCCCATTCACTCTCATATCCACACCCAGAGACACAGTCCCTTCCCTTTCAATTGCATATCCACACCCAGAGAGACACCGTCCCTTCCCAATCACTCCCATATCCACACCCAGAGAGATACCACCCCTTCCCATTCACTCCCATATCCACACCCAGAGAGACACCGTACATTCCCATTCACTCCCATATCCACACGCAGAGAGACACCGTTCCTTCCCATTGAATCCCATATCCACACACAGAGAGACACTGTTCCTTCCCATTCACTCCCATATCCACACCCAGAGACACCGTCCCTTCCCAATCACTACCATATCCACACCCAGAGAGACACCGTACATTCCCATTCACTCCCATATCCACACGCAGAGAGACAGTGTTCCTTCGCATTCACTCCCATATCCACACCCAGAAAGACACTGTTCCTTCGCATTCACTCCCATATCCACACGCAGAGAGACACTGTTCCTTCGCATTCACTCCCATATCCACACCCAGAGAGACACCGTCCGTTCCTGTTCACTCCCATATCCACACCCAGAGAGACACTGTTCCTTCGCATTCACTCCCATATCCACACCCAGAGAGACACTGCTCCTTCCCATTCACTCCCATATCCACACCCAGAGAGACACTGCTCCTTCCCATTCAGTCCCATATCCACACGCAGAGACACCGTCCCTTCCGATTCACTCCCATATCACACCCAGCGAGACACTGCTCCTTCCCATTCACTCCCATATCCACACCCAGAGACACTGCTCCTTCCCATTCAGTCCCATATCCACACGCAGAGAGACACCGTCCCTTCCCATTCACTCCCATATCCACACCCAGAGACACCATCCCTTCCCATTGAATCCCATATCCATACCCAGAGAGACACTGTCCCTTCCCATTCACTCCCATATCCACACCCAGAGAGACACTGTTCCTTCGCATTCACTCCCATATCCACACACAGCGAGACACTGTCCCTTAGCATTCACTCCCATATCCAGACGCAGAGAGACACCGTCCCTTCCCATTCACTACCATATCCAAATGCAAAGAGACACCGTCCCTTCCCATTGAATCCCATATCCACACCCAGAGAGACACAGTCCCTTCCCATTCACTCCCATATCCGCAAACAAAGAGACACCATGCATTCCCATTGAATACCATATCCACACCCAGAGAGATACCGTCCGTTCCGATTCACTCCCATATCCACACCCAGATGGACACCGTCCCTTCCCATTCACTCCCATATCCACACCCAGAGAGACACCGTCCCTTCCTGTTCACTCCCATATCCACACGCAGAGAGACACCGTCCCTTCCCATTGAATCCCATATCCACACCCAGAGGGACACAGTCCCTTCCCATTCACTCTCATATCCACACCCAGAGAGACACTATCCCTTCCCATTCACTCTCATATCCACACCCAGAGACACAGTCCCTTCCCTTTCAATTGCATATCCACACCCAGAGAGACACCGTCCCTTCCCAATCACTCCCATATCCACACCCAGAGAGATACCACCCCTTCCCATTCACTCCCATATCCACACCCAGAGAGACACCGTACATTCCCATTCACTCCCATATCCACACGCAGAGAGACACCGTTCCTTCCCATTGAATCCCATATCCACACACAGAGAGACACTGTTCCTTCCCATTCACTCCCATATCCACACCCAGAGACACCGTCCCTTCCCAATCACTACCATATCCACACCCAGAGAGACACCGTACATTCCCATTCACTCCCATATCCACACGCAGAGAGACAGTGTTCCTTCGCATTCACTCCCATATCCACACCCAGAAAGACACTGTTCCTTCGCATTCACTCCCATATCCACACGCAGAGAGACACTGTTCCTTCGCATTCACTCCCATATCCACACCCAGAGAGACACCGTCCCTTCCTGTTCACTCCCATATCCACACCCAGAGAGACACTGTTCCTTCGCATTCACTCCCATATCCAGACGCAGAGAGACACTGTTCCTTCGCATTCACTCCCATATCCACACGCAGAGAGACACCGTCCCTTCCTGTTCACTCCCATATCCACACCCAGAGAGACACTGCTCCTTCCCATTCAGTCCCATATCCACACGCAGAGAGACACCGTCCCTTCCCACTGAATCCCATATCCACACCCAGAGAGACACTGTCCCTTCCCATTCACTCCTATATCCAAACCCAGAGAGGCACTGTTCCTTCGCATTCACTCCCATATCCACACGCAAAGAGACACCGTCCCTTTCCATTGAATCCCATATCCACACCCAGAGAGACACCATCCCTTCCCATTCACTCCATATCATACCCAGAGAGAGACCGTCCCTTCCCGTTCGCTCCCATATCCACACACCGAGAGACACAGTTCCTTCCCGTTCACTCCCATATGCACACCCAGAGAGACACCGTCCCTTCCCATTCACTCCCATATCCACACCCAGAGACACCATCCCTTCCCATTGAATCCCATATCCATACCCAGAGAGACACTGTCCCTTCCCATTCACTCCCATATCCACACCCAGAGAGACACTGTTCCTTCGCATTCACTCCCATATCCACACACAGCGAGACACTGTCCCTTAGCATTCACTCCCATATCCACACGCAGAGAGACACCATCCCTTCCCATTCACTACCATATCCAAATGCAAAGAGACACCGTCCCTTCCCATTGAATCCCATATCCACACCCAGAGAGACACCGTCCCTTCCCATTCACTCCCATATCCGCAAACAAAGAGACACCATGCATTCCCATTGAATACCATATCCACACCCAGAGAGATACCGTCCGTTCCGATTCACTCCCATATCCACACCCAGATGGACACCGTCCCTTCCCATTCACTCCCATATCCACACCCAGAGAGACACCGTCCCTTCCTGTTCACTCCCATATCCACACGCAGAGAGACACCGTCCCTTCCCATTGAATCCCATATCCACACCCAGAGGGACACAGTCCCTTCCCATTCACTCTCATATCCACACCCAGAGAGACACTATCCCTTCCCATTCACTCTCATATCCACACCCAGAGACACAGTCCCTTCCCTTTCAATTGCATATCCACACCCAGAGAGACACCGTCCCTTCCCAATCACTCCCATATCCACACCCAGAGAGATACGACCCCTTCCCATTCACTCCCATATCCACACCCAGAGAGACACCGTACATTCCCATTCACTCCCATATCCACACGCAGAGAGACACCGTTCCTTCCCATTGAATCCCATATCCACACACAGTGAGACACTGTTCCTTCCCATTCACTCCCATATCCACACCCAGAGACACCGTCCCTTCCCAATCACTACCATATCCACACCCAGAGAGACACCGTACATTCCCATTCACTCCCATATCCACACCCAGAGAGACAGTGTTCCTTCGCATTCACTCCCATATCCACACCCAGAAAGACACTGTTCCTTCGCATTCACTCCCATATCCACAGGCAGAGAGACACTGTTCCTTCGCATTCACTCCCATATCCACACCCAGAGAGACACCGTCCCTTCCTGTTCACTCCCATATCCACACCCAGAGAGACACTGTTCCTTCGCATTCACTCCCATATCCAGACGCAGAGAGACACTGTTCCTTTGCATTCACTCCCATATCCACACGCAGAGAGACACCGTCCCTTCCTGTTCACTCCCATATCCACACCCAGAGAGACACTGCTCCTTCCCATTCAGTCCCATATCCACACGCAGAGAGACACCGTCCCTTCCCACTGAATCCCATATCCACACCCAGAGAGACACTGTCCCTTCCCATTCACTCCATATCATACCCAGAGAGAGACCGTCCCTTCCCGTTCGCTCCCATATCCACACAGCGAGAGACACAGTTCCTTCCCGTTCACTCCCATATGCACACCCAGAGAGACACCGTCCCTTCCCTTTCACACCGATATTCACAGCCAGAGAGACACCGTCCCTTCCCGTTCGCTCCCATATCCACACCGCGAGAGACACCGTTCCTTCCCGATCACTCCCATATCCACACCCAGAGACACCGTCCCTTCCCTATGACACCGATATTCACAGCCAGAGAGACACCGTCCCTTCCCGTTCACTCCCTTATCCACACCCAGAGAGACACCATCCCTTCCCATTGAAACCCATATCACACCCACTGTCCCTTTCCGTTCACTCCCATGTCGACACCCAGAGGGACACCGTCCCTTCCCAATCACTCCCATATCACACCCAGAGAGACACCGTCCTTTCCGATTCACTCCCATATCCACACCCAGAGAGACACCGACTCTTCCCATTCACTCCCATATCCACACCCAGAGACACCGTCCCTTCCCATTCACTCCCATGTCGACACCCAGAGGGACACCGTCCCTTCCGAATCACTCCCATATCCACAACCAGAGAGACACCGTCCCTTCCCGTTCACTCCCATATCCACACCCAGAGAGACACCGACTCTTCCCATTCACTCCCATTTCCACACCCAGAGACGCCGTCCCTTCCCATTAACTCCCATATCCACACCCAAAGAGACACCGTCCCTTCCCGTTCACTCCCATATCCACACGCAGAGAGACACTGTCTCTTCCCATTCAATCCCATATCCACACACAGAGAGACACTGTCCCTTCCCATTCAATTGCATATCCACACCCAGAGAGACACCGTCCCTTCCCATTCACTCCCATATCCACACCCAGAGAGACACCATCCCTTCCCATTCACTCCCATATCCACAGGTTGAGACACCGTCCCTTCCCATTCACTCCAAAATCCACACACAGAGACACCATCCCTTCCCATTCACTCCCATATCCACACCCAGAGAGACTCCATCCCTTCCCGTTCACTCCCACATGCACACCCAGAGAGACACTGTCCCTTTCCTTTCACTCCAATATCCACACTTAGAGAGACACCATCCCTTCCCATTCACTCCCATATGCACACCCAGAGAGACACCATCCTTCCCGTTCACTCCCATATCCACACCCAGAGAGACACCATTCCTTCCCGATCACTCCCATATCCGTACCCAGAGAGACACCGACCCTTCCCATTCACTCCCATATCACACCCAGAGAGACACCGTCCCTTCCCATTCACTCCCATATCCACACCCAGAGACACCGTACCTTCCCATTCACTCCCATATCACACCCACTGTCCCTTCCCGTTCACTCCCATATCCACTCCCAGACACACCGTCCCTTCCCTTTGACACCGATATTCACAGCCAGAGAGACACCGTCCCTTCCCGTTAACTCCCATATCAGCACGCAGAGAGATACCGTCCCTTCCCATTCCCTCCCATATCCACAACCAGAGAGACACCGTCCCTTCCCATTAACTCCCATATCCACATGCAGAGAGACACTGTAGCTTCCCGTTCACTCCCATATCCACACGCAGAGAGACACTGTCTCTTCCCATTCAATCCCATATCCACACGCAGAGAGACACTGTCCCTTCCCATTCAATCCCATATCCACTTGCAGAGAGACACTGTCCCTTCCCGTTCACTCCCATATCCACACGCAGAGAGACACTGTCCCTTCCCGTTAACTCCCATATCCGCACGCAGAGAGATACCGTCCCTTCCCATTCCCTCCCATATCCACACCCAGAGAGACACCGTCCCTTCCCGTTCACTCCCATATCCACACGCAGAGAGACACTGTCCCTTCCCATTCACTCCCATATCCACACCCAGAGAGATACCGTCACTTCCCATTCACTCCCATATCCACACCCCGAGAGACACAGTTCCTTCCCGTTCACTCCCATATGCACACCCAGAGAGACACCGTCACTTCACATTCACTCCCATATCCACACCCAGAGAGACACGGTCCCTTCCCTTTCACTCCCATATCCACACCCAGAGAGACGCCGTCCCTTCCCTTTCACACCCATCTCCACACCCAGAGAGACGCCGTACCTTCCCATTCAATCCCATATTCACACACAGAGAGACACCGTCCCTTCTCGTTCACTCCCTTATCCACACCCAGAGAGACACCGTCCCTTCCCATTCACTCCCATATCCACATGCAGAGAGACACGGTCCCTTCCCTTTCACTCCCATATCCACACCCAGAGAGACACGGTCCCTTCCCTTTCACACCCATCTCCACACCCAGAGAGACGCCGTCCCTTCCCATTCAATCCCATATTCACACACAGAGAGACACCGTCCCTTCTCGTTCACTCCCTTATCCACACCCAGAGAGACACCGTCCCTTCCCATTCACTCCCATATCCACATGCAGAGAGACACCGTCCCTTCGCTTTCACACCGATATTCACACCCAGAGAGACACCATCCCTTCCCATTCACTCCCATATCCACACCCAGAGAGACACCATCCCTTCCCATTGAAACCCATATCACACCCACTGTCCCTTTCCGTTCACTCCCATGTCGACACCCAGAGGGACACCGTCCTTTCCGATTCACTCCCATATCCACACCCAGAGACACCGTCCCTTCACATTCACTCCCATGTCGACACCCAGAGGGACACCGTCCCTTCCCATTCACTCCCATATCCACACCCAGAGAGACACCGACTCTTTCCATTCACTCCCATTTCCACACCCAGAGACGCCGTCCCTTCCCATTCCCTCCCATATCCACACCCAGAGAGACACCGTCCCTTCCCATTAACTCCCATATCCACACCCAAAGAGACACCGTCCCTTCCCGTTCACTCCCATATCCACACGCAGAGAGACACTGTCTCTTCCCATTCACTCCCATATCACACACAGAGAGACACTGTCCCTTCCCATTCAATCGCATATCCACACCCAGAGAGACACCGTCCCTTCCCATTCACTCCCATATCCACACCCAGAGAGACACCATCCCTTCCCATTCACTCCCATATGCACACCCAGAGAGACACTGTCCATTTCCTTTCACTCCCATATCCACACTTGGAGAGACACCATCCCTTCCCATTCACACCGATATTCACACCCAGAGAGACACCATCCCTTCCCGTTCACTCCCATATCCACACGTTGAGACACCGTCCCTTCCCATTCACTCCAAAATCCACACACAGAGACACCATCCCTTCCCATTCACTCCCATATCCACACCCAGAGAGACACCATCCCTTCCCGTTCACTCCCATATGCACACCCAGAGAGACACTGTCCCTTTCCTTTCACTCCCATATCCACACTTAGAGAGACACCATCCTTCCCATTCACAGCGATATTCACACCCAGAGAGACACCATCCCTTCCCATTCACTCCCATATCCACACCCAGAGAGACACCATCCCTTCCCATTGAAACCCATATCACACCCACTGTCCCTTTCCGTTCACTCCCATGTCGACACCCAGAGGGACACCGTCCCTTCCCAATCACTCCCATATCACACCCAGAGGGACACCGTCCTTTCCGATTCACTCCCATATCCACACCCAGAGGGACACCGTCCCTTCCCAATCACTCCCATATCACACCCAGAGGGACACCGTCCTTTCCGATTCACTCCCATATCCACACCCAGAGGGACACCGTCCCTTCCCAATCACTCCCATATCCACACCCAGAGGGACACCGTCCCTTCCCAATCACTCCCATATCCGTACCCAGAGAGACACCGTCCCTTCCCGATCACTCCCATATCCGTACCCAGCGAGACACCGACCCTTCCCATTCACTCCCATATCACACCCAGAGAGACACCGTCCCTTCCCATTCACTCCCATATTCACACCCAGAGACACCGTACCTTCCCATTCACTCCCATATCACACCCACTGTCCCTTCCCATTCACTCCCATATCCACACCCAGAGAGACACCGTCCCTTCTGATTCACTTCCATATCCACACCCAGAGAGATACCGTCCCTTCTCATTCACTCCCATATCCACACCCAGAGAGACACCGTCCCTTCCGATTCACTTCCATATCCACACCCAGAAAGACACCGTCCCTTCCGATTCACTTCCATATCACACCCAGAGAGACACCGTCCCTTCCCGTTCACTCCCATATCCACACGCAGAGACACTGTCCCTTCCCATTCACTCCCATATCCACACCCAGAGAGACACTGTCCCTTCCCATTAACCCCCATATCCACAACCAGAGAGACACCGTCCCTTCCCATTCACTCCCATATCCACACCCAGAGAGACACCGTCCCTTCCGATTCACTTCCATATCCACACCCAGAGAGACACCGTCCCTTCTCATTCACTCCCATATCCACACCCAGAGAGACACCGTCCCTTCCGATTCACTTCCATATCACACCCAGAGAGACACCGTCCCTTCTCATTCACTCCCATATCCACACCCAGAGAGACACTGTTCCTTCCGATTCACTTCCATATCCACACCCAGAGAGACACCGTCCCTTCCCATTCACTCCCATATCCACACCCAGAGAGACACCATCCCTTCCCATTCACCCCCATATCCACACCCAGACAGACACCGTCCCTTCCCATTCACTCACATATCCACACGCAGAGACACCGTCCCTTCCCATTCACTCCCATATCCACACCCAGAGAGTCACCGTCCCTTCCCATTGAATCCCATATCCACACCCAAGATACACTGTCCCTTCCCGTTCACTCCCATGTCCACACCCACAGAGACACCGTCTCTTCCCTTTCACACCGATATTCACACCCAGAGAAACACCGTCCCTTCCCGTTCACTCCCATATCCACACCCAGAGAGACACCGTCCCTTCTCATTCACTCCCATATCCACACCCAGAGAGACACCGTCCCTTCCGATTCACTTCCATATCCACACCCAGAGAGACACCGTCCCTTCCGATTCACTTCCATATCACACCCAGAGAGACACCATCCCTTCCCATTCACCCCCATATCCACACCCAGAGAGACTCCGTCCCTTCCCATTCACTCACATATCTACACGCAGAGACACCGTCTCTTCCCATTCACTCCCATATCCACACCCAGAGAGACACCATCACTTCCCGTTCACTCCCATATCCACACCCAGAGAGACACTGTCCCTTCCCATTCACTCCCATATCCACACCCAGAGAGACACTGCTCCTTCCCATTCACTCCCATATCCACACCCAGAGAGACACTGCTCCTTCCCATTCAGTCCCATATCCACACGCAGAGACACCGTCCCTTCCAATTCACTCCCATATCACACCCAGCGAGACACTGCTCCTTCCCATTCAGTCCCATATCCATACCCAAAGAGACACTGCTCCTTCCCATTCACTCCCATATCCACACCCAGAGAGACACTGCTCCTTCCCATTCAGTCCCATATCCACACGCAGAGAGACACCGTCCCTTCCCATTCACTCCCATATCCACACCCAGAGACACCATCCCTTCCCATTGAATCCCATATCCATACCCAGAGAGACACTGTCCCTTCCCATTCACTCCCATATCCACACCCAGAGAGACACTGTTCCTTCGCATTCACTCCCATATCCACACACAGCGAGACACTGTCCCTTAGCATTCACTCCCATATCCACACGCAGAGAGACACCGTCCCTTCCCATTCACTACCATATCCAAATGCAAAGAGACACCGTCCCTTCCCATTGAATCCCATATCCACACCCAGAGAGACACCGTCCCTTCCCATTCACTCCCATATCCGCAAACAAAGAGACACCATGCATTCCCATTGAATACCATATCCACACCCAGAGAGATACCGTCCGTTCCGATTCACTCCCATATCCACACCCAGATGGACACCGTCCCTTCCCATTCACTCCCATATCCACACCCAGAGAGACACCGACCCTTCCTGTTCACTCCCATATCCACACCCAGAGAGACACCATCCCTTCCCATTCACTCCCATATGCACACCCAGAGAGACACCGTCCCTTCCCGTTCACTCCCATATCCACACCCAGAGAGACACCGTCCCTTCCCATTGAATCCCATATCCACACCCAGAGGGACACAATCCCTTTACATTCACTCTCATATCCATACCCAGAGACACAGTCCCTTCCCTTTCAATTGCATATCCACACCCAGAGAGACACCGTCCCTTCCCAATCACTCCCATATCCACACCCAGAGAGATACCACCCCTTCCCATTCACTCCCATATCCACACCCAGAGAGACACCGTACATTCCCATTCACTCCCATATCCACACGCAGAGAGACACCGTTCCTTCCCATTGAATCCCATATCCACACCCAGAGAGACACAGTCCCTTCCCATTCACTCCCATATCCACACGCAGAGAGACACCGTCCGTTCCTGTTCACTCCCATATCCACACCCAGAGAGACACTGTTCCTTCGCATTCACTCCCATATCCAGACGCAGAGAGACACTGTTCCTTCGCATTCACTCCCATATCCACACCCAGAGAGACACCGTCCGTTCCTGTTCACTCCCATATCCACACCCAGAGAGACACTGTTCCTTCGCATTCACTCCCATATCCAGACGCAGAGAGACACTGTTCCTTCGCATTCACTCCCATATCCACACGCAGAGAGACACCGTCCCTTCCTGTTCACTCCCATATCCACACCCAGAGAGACACTGCTCCTTCCCATTCAGTCCCATATCCACACGCAGAGACACCGTCCCTTCCCACTGAATCCCATATCCACACCCAGAGAGACACTGTCCCTTCCCATTCACTCCTATATCCAAACCCAGAGAGGCACTGTTCCTTCGCATTCACTCCCATATCCACACGCAAAGAGACACCGTCCCTTTCCATTGAATCCCATATCCACACCCAGAGAGACACCATCCCTTCCCATTCACTCCATATCATACCCAGAGAGAGACCGTCCCTTCCCGTTCGCTCCCATATCCACACACCGAGAGACACAGTTCCTTCCCGTTCACTCCCATATGCACACCCAGAGAGACACCGTCCCTTCCCATTCACTCCCATATCCACACCCAGAGACACCATCCCTTCCCATTGAATCCCATATCCATACCCAGAGAGACACTGTCCCTTCCCATTCACTCCCATATCCACACCCAGAGAGACACTGTTCCTTCGCATTCACTCCCATATCCACACACAGCGAGACACTGTCCCTTAGCATTCACTCCCATATCCACACGCAGAGAGACACCATCCCTTCCCATTCACTACCATATCCAAATGCAAAGAGACACCGTCCCTTCCCATTGAATCCCATATCCACACCCAGAGAGACACCGTCCCTTCCCATTCACTCCCATATCCGCAAACAAAGAGACACCATGCATTCCCATTGAATACCATATCCACACCCAGAGAGATACCGTCCGTTCCGATTCACTCCCATATCCACACCCAGATGGACACCGTCCCTTCCCATTCACTCCCATATCCACACCCAGAGAGACACCGTCCCTTCCTGTTCACTCCCATATCCACACGCAGAGAGACACCGTCCCTTCCCATTGAATCCCATATCCACACCCAGAGGGACACAGTCCCTTCCCATTCACTCTCATATCCACACCCAGAGAGACACTATCCCTTCCCATTCACTCTCATATCCACACCCAGAGACACAGTCCCTTCCCTTTCAATTGCATATCCACACCCAGAGAGACACCGTCCCTTCCCAATCACTCCCATATCCACACCCAGAGAGATACGACCCCTTCCCATTCACTCCCATATCCACACCCAGAGAGACACCGTACATTCCCATTCACTCCCATATCCACACGCAGAGAGACACCGTTCCTTCCCATTGAATCCCATATCCACACACAGTGAGACACTGTTCCTTCCCATTCACTCCCATATCCACACCCAGAGACACCGTCCCTTCCCAATCACTACCATATCCACACCCAGAGAGACACCGTACATTCCCATTCACTCCCATATCCACACCCAGAGAGACAGTGTTCCTTCGCATTCACTCCCATATCCACACCCAGAAAGACACTGTTCCTTCGCATTCACTCCCATATCCACAGGCAGAGAGACACTGTTCCTTCGCATTCACTCCCATATCCACACCCAGAGAGACACCGTCCCTTCCTGTTCACTCCCATATCCACACCCAGAGAGACACTGTTCCTTCGCATTCACTCCCATATCCAGACGCAGAGAGACACTGTTCCTTTGCATTCACTCCCATATCCACACGCAGAGAGACACCGTCCCTTCCTGTTCACTCCCATATCCACACCCAGAGAGACACTGCTCCTTCCCATTCAGTCCCATATCCACACGCAGAGAGACACCGTCCCTTCCCACTGAATCCCATATCCACACCCAGAGAGACACTGTCCCTTCCCATTCACTCCATATCATACCCAGAGAGAGACCGTCCCTTCCCGTTCGCTCCCATATCCACACAGCGAGAGACACAGTTCCTTCCCGTTCACTCCCATATGCACACCCAGAGAGACACCGTCCCTTCCCTTTCACACCGATATTCACAGCCAGAGAGACACCGTCCCTTCCCGTTCGCTCCCATATCCACACCGCGAGAGACACCGTTCCTTCCCGATCACTCCCATATCCACACCCAGAGACACCGTCCCTTCCCTATGACACCGATATTCACAGCCAGAGAGACACCGTCCCTTCCCGTTCACTCCCTTATCCACACCCAGAGAGACACCATCCCTTCCCATTGAAACCCATATCACACCCACTGTCCCTTTCCGTTCACTCCCATGTCGACACCCAGAGGGACACCGTCCCTTCCCAATCACTCCCATATCACACCCAGAGAGACACCGTCCTTTCCGATTCACTCCCATATCCACACCCAGAGAGACACCGACTCTTCCCATTCACTCCCATATCCACACCCAGAGACACCGTCCCTTCCCATTCACTCCCATGTCGACACCCAGAGGGACACCGTCCCTTCCGAATCACTCCCATATCCACAACCAGAGAGACACCGTCCCTTCCCGTTCACTCCCATATCCACACCCAGAGAGACACCGACTCTTCCCATTCACTCCCATTTCCACACCCAGAGACGCCGTCCCTTCCCATTAACTCCCATATCCACACCCAAAGAGACACCGTCCCTTCCCGTTCACTCCCATATCCACACGCAGAGAGACACTGTCTCTTCCCATTCAATCCCATATCCACACACAGAGAGACACTGTCCCTTCCCATTCAATCGCATATCCACACCCAGAGAGACACCGTCCCTTCCCATTCACTCCCATATCCACACCCAGAGAGACACCATCCCTTCCCATTCACTCCCATATCCACAGGTTGAGACACCGTCCCTTCCCATTCACTCCAAAATCCACACACAGAGACACCATCCCTTCCCATTCACTCCCATATCCACACCCAGAGAGACTCCATCCCTTCCCGTTCACTCCCACATGCACACCCAGAGAGACACTGTCCCATTCCTTTCACTCCAATATCCACACTTAGAGAGACACCATCCCTTCCCATTCACTCCCATATGCACACCCAGAGAGACACCATCCTTCCCGTTCACTCCCATATCCACACCCAGAGAGACACCATTCCTTCCCGATCACTCCCATATCCGTACCCAGAGAGACACCGACCCTTCCCATTCACTCCCATATCACACCCAGAGAGACACCGTCCCTTCCCATTCACTCCCATATCCACACCCAGAGACACCGTACCTTCCCATTCACTCCCATATCACACCCACTGTCCCTTCCCGTTCACTCCCATATCCACTCCCAGACACACCGTCCCTTCCCTTTGACACCGATATTCACAGCCAGAGAGACACCGTCCCTTCCCGTTAACTCCCATATCAGCACGCAGAGAGATACCGTCCCTTCCCATTCCCTCCCATATCCACAACCAGAGAGACACCGTCCCTTCCCATTAACTCCCATATCCACATGCAGAGAGACACTGTAGCTTCCCGTTCACTCCCATATCCACACGCAGAGAGACACTGTCTCTTCCCATTCAATCCCATATCCACACGCAGAGAGACACTGTCCCTTCCCATTCAATCCCATATCCACTTGCAGAGAGACACTGTCCCTTCCCGTTCACTCCCATATCCACACGCAGAGAGACACTGTCCCTTCCCGTTAACTCCCATATCCGCACGCAGAGAGATACCGTCCCTTCCCATTCCCTCCCATATCCACACCCAGAGAGACACCGTCCCTTCCCGTTCACTCCCATATCCACACGCAGAGAGACACTGTCCCTTCCCATTCACTCCCATATCCACACCCAGAGAGATACCGTCACTTCCCATTCACTCCCATATCCACACCCCGAGAGACACAGTTCCTTCCCGTTCACTCCCATATGCACACCCAGAGAGACACCGTCACTTCACATTCACTCCCATATCCACACCCAGAGAGACACGGTCCCTTCCCTTTCACTCCCATATCCACACCCAGAGAGACGCCGTCCCTTCCCTTTCACACCCATCTCCACACCCAGAGAGACGCCGTACCTTCCCATTCAATCCCATATTCACACACAGAGAGACACCGTCCCTTCTCGTTCACTCCCTTATCCACACCCAGAGAGACACCGTCCCTTCCCATTCACTCCCATATCCACATGCAGAGAGACACGGTCCCTTCCCTTTCACTCCCATATCCACACCCAGAGAGACACGGTCCCTTCCCTTTCACACCCATCTCCACACCCAGAGAGACGCCGTCCCTTCCCATTCAATCCCATATTCACACACAGAGAGACACCGTCCCTTCTCGTTCACTCCCTTATCCACACCCAGAGAGACACCGTCCCTTCCCATTCACTCCCATATCCACATGCAGAGAGACACCGTCCCTTCGCTTTCACACCGATATTCACACCCAGAGAGACACCATCCCTTCCCATTCACTCCCATATCCACACCCAGAGAGACACCATCCCTTCCCATTGAAACCCATATCACACCCACTGTCCCTTTCCGTTCACTCCCATGTCGACACCCAGAGGGACACCGTCCTTTCCGATTCACTCCCATATCCACACCCAGAGACACCGTCCCTTCACATTCACTCCCATGTCGACACCCAGAGGGACACCGTCCCTTCCCATTCACTCCCATATCCACACCCAGAGAGACACCGACTCTTTCCATTCACTCCCATTTCCACACCCAGAGACGCCGTCCCTTCCCATTCCCTCCCATATCCACACCCAGAGAGACACCGTCCCTTCCCATTAACTCCCATATCCACACCCAAAGAGACACCGTCCCTTCCCGTTCACTCCCATATCCACACGCAGAGAGACACTGTCTCTTCCCATTCACTCCCATATCACACACAGAGAGACACTGTCCCTTCCCATTCAATCGCATATCCACACCCAGAGAGACACCGTCCCTTCCCATTCACTCCCATATCCACACCCAGAGAGACACCATCCCTTCCCATTCACTCCCATATGCACACCCAGAGAGACACTGTCCATTTCCTTTCACTCCCATATCCACACTTGGAGAGACACCATCCCTTCCCATTCACACCGATATTCACACCCAGAGAGACACCATCCCTTCCCGTTCACTCCCATATCCACACGTTGAGACACCGTCCCTTCCCATTCACTCCAAAATCCACACACAGAGACACCATCCCTTCCCATTCACTCCCATATCCACACCCAGAGAGACACCATCCCTTCCCGTTCACTCCCATATGCACACCCAGAGAGACACTGTCCCTTTCCTTTCACTCCCATATCCACACTTAGAGAGACACCATCCTTCCCATTCACACCGATATTCACACCCAGAGAGACACCATCCCTTCCCATTCACTCCCATATCCACACCCAGAGAGACACCATCCCTTCCCATTGAAACCCATATCACACCCACTGTCCCTTTCCGTTCACTCCCATGTCGACACCCAGAGGGACACCGTCCCTTCCCAATCACTCCCATATCACACCCAGAGGGACACCGTCCTTTCCGATTCACTCCCATATCCACACCCAGAGGGACACCGTCCCTTCCCAATCACTCCCATATCACACCCAGAGGGACACCGTCCTTTCCGATTCACTCCCATATCCACACCCAGAGGGACACCGTCCCTTCCCAATCACTCCCATATCCACACCCAGAGGGACACCGTCCCTTCCCAATCACTCCCATATCCGTACCCAGAGAGACACCGTCCCTTCCCGATCACTCCCATATCCGTACCCAGCGAGACACCGACCCTTCCCATTCACTCCCATATCACACCCAGAGAGACACCGTCCCTTCCCATTCACTCCCATATTCACACCCAGAGACACCGTACCTTCCCATTCACTCCCATATCACACCCACTGTCCCTTCCCATTCACTCCCATATCCACACCCAGAGAGACACCGTCCCTTCTGATTCACTTCCATATCCACACCCAGAGAGATACCGTCCCTTCTCATTCACTCCCATATCCACACCCAGAGAGACACCGTCCCTTCCGATTCACTTCCATATCCACACCCAGAAAGACACCGTCCCTTCCGATTCACTTCCATATCACACCCAGAGAGACACCGTCCCTTCCCGTTCACTCCCATATCCACACGCAGAGACACTGTCCCTTCCCATTCACTCCCATATCCACACCCAGAGAGACACTGTCCCTTCCCATTAACCCCCATATCCACAACCAGAGAGACACCGTCCCTTCCCATTCACTCCCATATCCACACCCAGAGAGACACCGTCCCTTCCGATTCACTTCCATATCCACACCCAGAGAGACACCGTCCCTTCTCATTCACTCCCATATCCACACCCAGAGAGACACCGTCCCTTCCGATTCACTTCCATATCACACCCAGAGAGACACCGTCCCTTCTCATTCACTCCCATATCCACACCCAGAGAGACACTGTTCCTTCCGATTCACTTCCATATCCACACCCAGAGAGACACCGTCCCTTCCCATTCACTCCCATATCCACACCCAGAGAGACACCATCCCTTCCCATTCACCCCCATATCCACACCCAGACAGACACCGTCCCTTCCCATTCACTCACATATCCACACGCAGAGACACCGTCCCTTCCCATTCACTCCCATATCCACACCCAGAGAGTCACCGTCCCTTCCCATTGAATCCCATATCCACACCCAAGATACACTGTCCCTTCCCGTTCACTCCCATGTCCACACCCACAGAGACACCGTCTCTTCCCTTTCACACCGATATTCACACCCAGAGAAACACCGTCCCTTCCCGTTCACTCCCATATCCACACCCAGAGAGACACCGTCCCTTCTCATTCACTCCCATATCCACACCCAGAGAGACACCGTCCCTTCCGATTCACTTCCATATCCACACCCAGAGAGACACCGTCCCTTCCGATTCACTTCCATATCACACCCAGAGAGACACCATCCCTTCCCATTCACCCCCATATCCACACCCAGAGAGACTCCGTCCCTTCCCATTCACTCACATATCTACACGCAGAGACACCGTCTCTTCCCATTCACTCCCATATCCACACCCAGAGAGACACCATCACTTCCCGTTCACTCCCATATCCACACCCAGAGAGACACTGTCCCTTCCCATTCACTCCCATATCCACACCCAGAGAGACACTGCTCCTTCCCATTCACTCCCATATCCACACCCAGAGAGACACTGCTCCTTCCCATTCAGTCCCATATCCACACGCAGAGACACCGTCCCTTCCAATTCACTCCCATATCACACCCAGCGAGACACTGCTCCTTCCCATTCAGTCCCATATCCACACCCAAAGAGACACTGCTCCTTCCCATTCACTCCCATATCCACACCCAGAGAGACACTGCTCCTTCCCATTCAGTCCCATATCCAGACGCAGAGAGACACCGTCCCTTCCCATTCACTCCCATATCCACACCCAGAGACACCATCCCTTCCCATTGAATCCCATATCCATACCCAGAGAGACACTGTCCCTTCCCATTCACTCCCATATCCACACCCAGAGAGACACTGTTCCTTCGCATTCACTCCCATATCCACACACAGCGAGACACTCCCTTAGCATTCACTCCCATATCCACACGCAGAGAGACACCGTCCCTTCCCATTCACTACCATATCCAAATGCAAAGAGACACCGTCCCTTCCCATTGAATCCCATATCCACACCCAGAGAGACACCGTCCCTTCCCATTCACTCCCATATCCGCAAACAAAGAGACACCATGCATTCCCATTGAATACCATATCCACACCCAGAGAGATACCGTCCGTTCCGATTCACTCCCATATCCACACCCAGAGAGACACCGTCCCTTCCCGATCACTCCCATATCCGTACCCAGAGAGACACCGACCCTTCCCATTCACTCCCATATCACACCCAGAGAGACACCGACTCTTCCCATTCACTCCCATATCCACACCCAGAGACACCGTCCCTTCCCATTCACTCCCATGTCGACACCCAGAGGGACACCGTCCCTTCCCATTCACTCCCATATCCACACCCAGAGAGACACCGACTCTTCCCATTCACTCCCATTTCCACACCCAGAGACGCCGTCCCTTCCCATTCCCTCCCATATCCACACCCAGAGAGACACCGTCCCTTCCCATTAACTCCCATATCCACACCCAAAGAGACACCGTCCCTTCCCGTTCACTCCCATATCCACACGCAGAGAGACACTGTCTCTTCCCGTTCACTCCCATATCGACACCCAGAGGGACATCGTCCCTTCCCATTCACTCCCATATCACACCCAGAGAGACACCGTCCCTTCCCATTCACTCCCATATCCACACCCAGAGAGACACCGTCCCTTCCCATTCACTCCCATATCCACACCCAGAGAGACACCATCCCTTTCCATTCATTCCCATATCCACACCCAGAGAGGCACCATCCCTTCCCATTAACTCCCATGTCCACACCCAGAGAGACACCGTCCCTTCCCGTTCACTCACATATCCACACCCAGAGAGACACCATACCTTCCTGTTCACTCCCATATCCACATGCAGAGAGACACCTTCCCTTCCCATTGAATCCCATTTCCACACACAGAGAGATACCGTCCGTTCCGATTCACTCCCATATCCACACCCAGATGGACACCGTCCCTTCCCATTGAATCCCATATGCACACCCAGAGAGACACAGTCCCTTCCCATTCACTCCCATATCCACACCCAGAGAGACACCATCCCTTTCCATTCATTCCCATGTCCACACCCAGAGAGACACCGTCCCTTCCCGTTCACTCACATATCCACACCCAGAGAGACACCATACCTTCCTGTTCACTCCCATATCCACATGCAGAGAGACACCTTCCCTTCCCATTGAATCCCATTTCCACACACAGAGAGATACCGTCCGTTCCGATTCACTCCCATATCCACACCCAGATGGACACCGTCCCTTCCCATTGAATCCCATATGCACACCCAGAGAGACACAGTCCCTTCCCATTCACTCCCATATCCACACCCAGAGAGACACAGTCCCCTCCCATTCAATCCCATATCCACACGCAGAGAGACACCATCCCACCCAATCACTCCCATATCCACACCCAGAGAGACACCGTCCCTTCCCAATCACTACCATATCCACACCCAGAGAGACACCGTACATTCCCATTCACTCCCATATCCACACGCAGAGAGACACCGTTCCTTCCCATTGAATCCCATATCCACACCCAGAGAGATACCATCCCTTCCCGTTCACTCCCATATCCACACCCCGAGAGACACCGTCACTTCCCATTCACTCCCATATCCACACCCCGAGAGACACAGTTCCTTCCCGTTCACTTCCATATGCACACCCAGAGAGACACCGTCACTTCACATTCACTCCCATATCCACACCCAGAGAGACACGGTCCCTTCCCTTTCACACCCATCTCCACACCCAGAGAGACGCCGTCCCTTCCCATTCAATCCCATATTCACACACAGAGAGACACCGTCCCTTCTCGATCACTCCCTTATCCACACCCAGAGAGACACCGTCCCTTCCCATTCACTCCCATATCCACATGCAGAGAGACACCGTCCCTTCGCTTTCACACCGATATTCACACCCAGAGAGACACCATCCCTTCCCATTCACTCCCATATCCACACCCAGAGAGACACCATCCCTTCCCATTGAAACCCATATCACACCCACTGTCCCTTTCCGTTCACTCCCATGTCGACACCCAGAGGGACACCGTCCCTTCCCATTCACTCCCATATCCACACCCAGAGAGACACCGACTCTTCCCATTCACTCCCATTTCCACACCCAGAGACGCCGTCCCTTCCCATTCCCTCCCATATCCACACCCAGAGAGACACCGTCCCTTCCCATTAACTCCCATATCCACACCCAAAGAGACACCGTCCCTTCCCGTTCACTCCCATATCCACACGCAGAGAGACACTGTCTCTTCCCATTCAATCCCATATCCACACACAGAGAGACACTGTCCCTTCCCATTCAATCGCATATCCACACCCAGAGAGACACCGTCCCTTCCCATTCACTCCCATATCCACACCCAGAGAGACACCATCCCTTCCCATTCACTCCCATATGCACACCCAGAGAGACACTGTCCCTTTCCTTTCACTCCCATATCCACACTTGGAGAGACACCATCCCTTCCCATTCACTCCCATATCCACACGTTGAGACACCGTCCCTTCCCATTCACTCCAAAATCCACACACAGAGACACCATCCCTTCCCATTCACTCCCATATCCACACCCAGAGAGACACCATCCCTTCCCGTTCACTCCCATATGCACACCCAGAGAGACACTGTCCCTTTCCTTTCACTCCCATATCCACACTTAGAGAGACACCATCCCTTCCCATTCACTCCCATATGCACACCCAGAGATACACCATCCTTCCCGTTCACTCCCATATCCACACCCAGAGAGACACCATTCCTTCCCGATCACTCCCATATCCATACCCAGAGAGACACCGACCCATCCCATTCACTCCCATATCACACCCAGAGAGACACCGTCCCTTCCCGATCACTCCCATATCCGTACCCAGAGAGACACCGACCCTTCCCATTCACTCCCATATCACACCCAGAGAGACACCGTCCCTTCCCATTCACTCCCATATCCACACCCAGAGACACCGTACCTTCCCATTCACTCCCATATCACACCCACTGTCCCTTCCCGTTCACTCCCATATCCACTCCCAGACACACCGTCCCTTCCCTTTGACACCGATATTCACAGCCAGAGAGACACCGTCCCTTCCCGTTAACTCCCATATCACACCCACTGTCCCTTCCCGTTCACTCCCATATGCACACCCAGAGAGACACTGTACCTTCCCATTCACTCCCATTTCCACGCCCAGAGAGACACCGTCATTTCCCAATCACTCCCATATCCGTACCCAGACAGACACCGACCCTTCACATTTACTCCCATATCCGCACGCAGAGAGATACCGTCCGTTCCCATTCCCTCCCATATCCACACCCAGAGAGACACCGTCCCTTCCCATTAACTCCCATATCCACATGCAGAGAGACACCATCCCTTCCCATTCACTCCCATATCCACACCCAGAGAGACACCATCCCTTCCCATTGAAACCCATATCACACCCACTGTCCCTTTCCGTTCACTCCCATGTCGACACCCAGAGGGACACCGTCCCTTCCCAATCACTCCCATATCACACCCAGAGAGACACCGTCCTTTCCGATTCACTCCCATATACATACCCAGAGGGACACCGACTCTTCCCATTCACTCCCATATCCACACCCAGAGACACCGTCCCTTCCCATTCACTCCCATGTCGACACCCAGAGGGACACCGTCCCTTCCCATTCACTCCCATATCCACACCCAGAGAGACACCGACTCTTCCCATTCACTCCCATTTCCACACCCAGAGACGCCGTCCCTTCCCATTCCCTCCCATATCCACACCCAGAGAGACACCGTCCCTTCCCATTAACTCCCATATCCACACCCAAAGAGACACCGTCCCTTCCCGTTCACTCCCATATCCACACGCAGAGAGACACTGTCTCTTCCCATTCAATCCCATATCCACACACAGAGAGACACTGTCCCTTCCCATTCAATCGCATATCCACACCCAGAGAGACACCGTCCCTTCCCATTCACTCCCATATCCACACCCAGAGAGACACCATCCCTTCCCATTCACTCCCATATGCACACCCAGAGAGACACTGTCCCTTTCCTTTCACTCCCATATCCACACTTGGAGAGACACCATCCCTTCCCATTCACTCCCATATCCACACGTTGAGACACCGTCCCTTCCCATTCACTCCAAAATCCACACACAGAGACACCATCCCTTCCCATTCACTCCCATATCCACACCCAGAGAGACACCGTTCCTTCCCATTGAATCCCATATCCACACCCAGAGAGATACCGTCCCTTCCCGTTCACTCCCATATCCACACCCCGAGAGACACCGTCACTTCCCATTCACTCCCATATCCACACCCCGAGAGACACAGTTCCTTCCCGTTCACTCCCATATGCACACCCAGAGAGACACCGTCACTTCACATTCACTCCCATATCCACACCCAGAGAGACACGGTCCCTTCCCTTTCACACCCATCTCCACACCCAGAGAGACGCCGTCCCTTCCCATTCAATCCCATATTCACACACAGAGAGACACCGTCCCTTCTCGTTCACTCCCTTATCCACACCCAGAGAGACACCGTCCCTTCCCATTCACTCCCATATCCACATGCAGAGAGACACCGTCCCTTCGCTTTCACACCGATATTCACACCCAGAGAGACACCATCCCTTCCCATTCACTCCCATATCCACACCCAGAGAGACACCATCCCTTCCCATTGAAACCCATATCACACCCACTGTCCCTTTCCGTTCACTCCCATGTCGACACCCAGAGGGACACCGTCCCTTCCCAATCACTCCCATATCCACACGTTGAGACACCGTCCCTTCCCATTCACTCCAAAATCCACACCCAGAGACACCGTACCTTCCCATTCACTCCCATATCACACCCACTGTCCCTTCCCGTTCACTCCCATATCCACTCCCAGACACACCGTCCCTTCCCTTTGACACCGATATTCACAGCCAGAGAGACACCGTCCCTTCCCGTTAACTCCCATATCCACACCCAGAGAGACACCATCCCTTCCCGTTCACTCCCATATGCACACCCAGAGAGACACCGTACCTTCCCATTCACTCCCATTTCCACGCCCAGAGAGACACCGTCATTTCCCAATCACTCCCATATCCGTACCCAGACAGACACCGACCCTTCACATTTACTCCCATATCCGCACGCAGAGAGATACCGTCCGTTCCCATTCCCTCCCATATCCACACCCAGAGAGACACCGTCCCTTCCCATTAACTCCCATATCCACATGCAGAGAGACACTGTCCCTTCCCTTCACTCCCATATCCACACGCAGAGAGACACTGTCTCTTGCCATTCAATCCCATATCCACACGCAGAGAGACACTGTCCCTTCCCATTCAATCCCATATCCACACCCAGAGAGACACTGTCCCTTCCCGTTCACTCCCATATCCACACGCAGAGAGACACTGTCCCTTCCCATTCACTCCCATGTCCTCACCCAGAGAGACACCGTCCCTTCCCATTGAATACCATATCCACACCCAGAGAGATACCGTCCCTTCCCGTTCACTCCCATATCCACACCCCGAGAGACACCGTCCCTTCCTGTTCACTCCTATATCCACACCCAGAGAGACACCGTCCCATCCCGTTCACTCCCATATCCACACCCCGAGAGACACAGTTCCTTCCCGTTCACTCCCATATGCACACCCAGAGAGACACTGTCCCTTTCCTTTCACACCCATATCCACACCAGAGAGACACGGTCCCTTCCCGTTCACTCCCATATCCACACTTAGAGAGACACCATCCCTTCCCGTTCACTCCCATATGCACACACAGAGAGACACTGTACCTTTCCTTTCACACCCATATCCACACCGAGAGAGACACCATCCCTTCCCATTCACTCCCATATCCACACGCAGACAGACATCGTCCCTTCCCATTCACTCCCATATCCACGCCCAGAGAGACACCGTCCCTTCCCGATCACTCCCATATCCGTACCCAGAGAGACACCGACCCTTCCCATTCACTCCCATATCACACCCAGAGAGACACCGTCCCTTCTCATTCACTCCCATATGCACAAACAGAGAGACACTATCCCTTCCCATTCACTCCCATATCCACACCCAGAGACACCGTACCTTCCCATTCACTCCCATATCACACCCACTGTCCCTTCCCGTTCACTCCCATATCGACACCCAGAGGGACATCGTCCCTTCCCAATCACTCCCATATCACACCCAGAGAGACACCGTCCCTTCCCATTCACTCCCATATCCACACCCAGAGAGACACCGTCCCTTCCCATTCACTCCCATATCCACACCCAGAGAGACACCATCCCTTTCCATTCATTCCCATATCCACACCCAGAGAGGCACCATCCCTTCCCATTAACTCCCATGTCCACACCCAGAGAGACACCGTCCCTTCCCGTTCACTCACATATCCACACCCAGAGAGACACCATACCTTCCTGTTCACTCCCATATCCACATGCAGAGAGACACCTTCCCTTCCCATTGAATCCCATTTCCACACACAGAGAGATACCGTCCGTTCCGATTCACTCCCATATCCACACCCAGATGGACACCGTCCCTTCCCATTGAATCCCATATGCACACCCAGAGAGACACAGTCCCTTCCCATTCACTCCCATATCCACACCCAGAGAGACACCATCCCTTTCCATTCATTCCCATGTCCACACCCAGAGAGACACCGTCCCTTCCCGTTCACTCACATATCCACACCCAGAGAGACACCATACCTTCCTGTTCACTCCCATATCCACATGCAGAGAGACACCTTCCCTTCCCATTGAATCCCATTTCCACACACAGAGAGATACCGTCCGTTCCGATTCACTCCCATATCCACACCCAGATGGACACCGTCCCTTCCCATTGAATCCCATATGCACACCCAGAGAGACACAGTCCCTTCCCATTCACTCCCATATCCACACCCAGAGAAACACAGTCCCCTCCCATTCAATCCCATATCCACACGCAGAGAGACACCATCCCACCCAATCACTCCCATATCCACACCCAGAGAGACACCGTCCCTTCCCAATCACTACCATATCCACACCCAGAGAGACACCGTACATTCCCATTCACTCCCATATCCACACGCAGAGAGACACCGTTCCTTCCCATTGAATCCCATATCCACACCCAGAGAGATACCGTCCCTTCCCGTTCACTCCCATATCCACACCCCGAGAGACACCGTCACTTCCCATTCACTCCCATATCCACACCCCGAGAGACACAGTTCCTTCCCGTTCACTCCCATATGCACACCCAGAGAGACACCGTCACTTCACATTCACTCCCATATCCACACCCAGAGAGACACGGTCCCTTCCCTTTCACACCCATCTCCACACCCAGAGAGACGCCGTCCCTTCCCATTCAATCCCATATTCACACACAGAGAGACACCGTCCCTTCTCGTTCACTCCCTTATCCACACCCAGAGAGACACCATCCCTTCCCATTGAAACCCATATCACACCCACTGTCCCTTTCCGTTCACTCCCATGTCGACACCCAGAGGGACACCGTCCCTTCCCAATCACTCCCATATCACACCCAGAGAGACACCGTCCTTTCCGATTCACTCCCATATACACACCCAGAGGGACACAGACTCTTCCCATTCACTCCCATATCCACACCCAGAGACACCGTCCCTTCCCATTCACTCCCATGTCGACACCCAGAGGGACACCGTCCCTTCCCATTCACTCCCATATCCACACCCAGAGAGACACCGACTCTTCCCATTCACTCCCATTTCCACACCCAGAGACGCCGTCCCTTCCCATTCCCTCCCATATCCACACCCAGAGAGACACCGTCCCTTCCCATTAACTCCCATATCCACACCCAAAGAGACACCGTCCCTTCCCGTTCACTCCCATATCCACACGCAGAGAGACACTGTCTCTTCCCATTCAATCCCATATCCACACACAGAGAGACACTGTCCCTTCCCATTCAATCGCATATCCACACCCAGAGAGACACCGTCCCTTCCCATTCACTCCCATATCCACACCCAGAGAGACACCATCCCTTCCCATTCACTCCCATATGCACACCCAGAGAGACACTGTCCCTTTCCTTTCACTCCCATATCCACACTTGGAGAGACACCATCCCTTCCCATTCACTCCCATATCCACACGTTGAGACACCGTCCCTTCCCATTCACTCCAAAATCCACACACAGAGACACCATCCCTTCCCATTCACTCCCATATCCACACCCAGAGAGACACCATCCCTTCCCGTTCACTCCCATATGCACACCCAGAGAGACACTGTCCCTTTCCTTTCACTCCCATATCCACACTTAGAGAGACACCATCCCTTCCCATTCACTCCCATATGCACACCCAGAGATACACCATCCTTCCCGTTCACTCCCATATCCACACCCAGAGAGACACCATTCCTTCCCGATCACTCCCATATCCGTACCCAGAGAGACACCGACCCATCCCATTCACTCACATATCACACCCAGAGAGACACCGTCCCTTCCCGATCACTCCCATATCCGTACCCAGAGAGACACCGACCCTTCCCATTCACTCCCATATCACACCCAGAGAGACACCGTCCCTTCCCATTCACTCCCATATCCACACCCAGAGACACCGTACCTTCCCATTCACTCCCATATCACACCCACTGTCCCTTCCCGTTCACTCCCATATCCACTCCCAGACACACCGTCCCTTCCCTTTGACACCGATATTCACAGCCAGAGAGACACCGTCCCTTCCCGTTAACTCCCATATCCACACCCAGAGAGACACCATCCCTTCCCGTTCACTCCCATATGCACACCCAGAGAGACACCGACTCTTCCCATTCACTCCCATTTCCACACCCAGAGACGCCGTCCCTTCCCATTCCCTCCCATATCCACACCCAGAGAGACACCGTCCCTTCCCATTAACTCCCATATCCACACCCAAAGAGACACCGTCCCTTCCCGATCACTCCCATATCCGTACCCAGAGAGACACCGACCCTTCACATTTACTCCCATATCCACACGCAGAGAGATACCGTCCGTTCCCATTCCCTCCAATATCCACACCCAGAGAGACACCGTCCCTTCCCATTAACTCCCATATCCACATGCAGAGAGACACTGTCCCTTCCCGTTCACTCCCATATCCACACGCAGAGAGACACTGTCTCTTGCCATTCAATCCCATATCCACACGCAGAGAGACACTGTCCCTTCCCATTCAATCCCATATCCACACCCAGAGAGACACTGTCCCTTCCCGTTCACTCCCATATCCACACGCAGAGAGACACTGTCCCTTCCCATTCACTCCCATGTCCTCACCCAGAGAGACACCGTCCCTTCCCATTGAATACCATATCCACACCCAGAGAGATACCGTCCCTTCCCGTTCACTCCCATATCCACACCCCGAGAGACACCGTCCCTTCCTGTTCACTCCTATATCCACACCCAGAGAGACACCGTCCCATCCCGTTCACTCCCATATCCACACCCCGAGAGACACAGTTCCTTCCCGTTCACTCCCATATGCACACCCAGAGAGACACTGTCCCTTTCCTTTCACACCCATATCCACACCAGAGAGACACGGTCCCTTCCCGTTCACTCCCATATCCACACTTAGAGAGACACCATCCCTTCCCGTTCACTCCCATATGCACACACTGAGAGACACTGTACCTTTCCTTTCACACCCATATCCACACCGAGAGAGACACCATCCCTTCCCATTCACTCCCATATCCACACGCAGACAGACATCGTCCCTTCCCATTCACTCCCATATCCACGCCCAGAGAGACACCGTCCCTTCCCGATCACTCCCATATCCGTACCCAGAGAGACACCGTCCCTTCCCATTCACTCCCATATCCACACCCAGAGAGACACCATCCCTTTCCATTCATTCCCATATCCACACCCAGAGAGGCACCATCCCTTCCCATTAACTCCCATGTCCACACCCAGAGAGACACCGTCCCTTCCCGTTCACT
This sequence comes from Hypanus sabinus, assembly GCF_030144855.1. Taxonomy (NCBI): domain Eukaryota; kingdom Metazoa; phylum Chordata; class Chondrichthyes; order Myliobatiformes; family Dasyatidae; genus Hypanus; species Hypanus sabinus. The sequence continues at coordinate 205,017 of NW_026781325.1, forward strand.
CACATATCCACACCCAGAGAGACACCATACCTTCCTGTTCACTCCCATATCCACATGCAGAGAGACACCTTCCCTTCCCATTGAATCCCATTTCCACACACAGAGAGATACCGTCCGTTCCGATTCACTCCCATATCCACACCCAGATGGACACCGTCCCTTCCCATTGAATCCCATATGCACACCCAGAGAGACACAGTCCCTTCCCATTCACTCCCATATCCACACCCAGAGAGACACCATCCCTTTCCATTCATTCCCATGTCCACACCCAGAGAGACACCGTCCCTTCCCGTTCACTCACATATCCACACCCAGAGAGACACCATACCTTCCTGTTCACTCCCATATCCACATGCAGAGAGACACCTTCCCTTCCCATTGAATCCCATTTCCACACACAGAGAGATACCGTCCGTTCCGATTCACTCCCATATCCACACCCAGATGGACACCGTCCCTTCCCATTGAATCCCATATGCACACCCAGAGAGACACAGTCCCTTCCCATTCACTCCCATATCCACACCCAGAGAAACACAGTCCCCTCCCATTCAATCCCATATCCACACGCAGAGAGACACCATCCCACCCAATCACTCCCATATCCACACCCAGAGAGACACCGTCCCTTCCCAATCACTACCATATCCACACCCAGAGAGACACCGTACATTCCCATTCACTCCCATATCCACACGCAGAGAGACACCGTTCCTTCCCATTGAATCCCATATCCACACCCAGAGAGATACCGTCCCTTCCCGTTCACTCCCATATCCACACCCCGAGAGACACCGTCACTTCCCATTCACTCCCATATCCACACCCCGAGAGACACAGTTCCTTCCCGTTCACTCCCATATGCACACCCAGAGAGACACCGTCACTTCACATTCACTCCCATATCCACACCCAGAGAGACACGGTCCCTTCCCTTTCACACCCATCTCCACACCCAGAGAGACGCCGTCCCTTCCCATTCAATCCCATATTCACACACAGAGAGACACCGTCCCTTCTCGTTCACTCCCTTATCCACACCCAGAGAGACACCATCCCTTCCCATTGAAACCCATATCACACCCACTGTCCCTTTCCGTTCACTCCCATGTCGACACCCAGAGGGACACCGTCCCTTCCCAATCACTCCCATATCACACCCAGAGAGACACCGTCCTTTCCGATTCACTCCCATATACACACCCAGAGGGACACAGACTCTTCCCATTCACTCCCATATCCACACCCAGAGACACCGTCCCTTCCCATTCACTCCCATGTCGACACCCAGAGGGACACCGTCCCTTCCCATTCACTCCCATATCCACACCCAGAGAGACACCGACTCTTCCCATTCACTCCCATTTCCACACCCAGAGACGCCGTCCCTTCCCATTCCCTCCCATATCCACACCCAGAGAGACACCGTCCCTTCCCATTAACTCCCATATCCACACCCAAAGAGACACCGTCCCTTCCCGTTCACTCCCATATCCACACGCAGAGAGACACTGTCTCTTCCCATTCAATCCCATATCCACACACAGAGAGACACTGTCCCTTCCCATTCAATCGCATATCCACACCCAGAGAGACACCGTCCCTTCCCATTCACTCCCATATCCACACCCAGAGAGACACCATCCCTTCCCATTCACTCCCATATGCACACCCAGAGAGACACTGTCCCTTTCCTTTCACTCCCATATCCACACTTGGAGAGACACCATCCCTTCCCATTCACTCCCATATCCACACGTTGAGACACCGTCCCTTCCCATTCACTCCAAAATCCACACACAGAGACACCATCCCTTCCCATTCACTCCCATATCCACACCCAGAGAGACACCATCCCTTCCCGTTCACTCCCATATGCACACCCAGAGAGACACTGTCCCTTTCCTTTCACTCCCATATCCACACTTAGAGAGACACCATCCCTTCCCATTCACTCCCATATGCACACCCAGAGATACACCATCCTTCCCGTTCACTCCCATATCCACACCCAGAGAGACACCATTCCTTCCCGATCACTCCCATATCCGTACCCAGAGAGACACCGACCCATCCCATTCACTCACATATCACACCCAGAGAGACACCGTCCCTTCCCGATCACTCCCATATCCGTACCCAGAGAGACACCGACCCTTCCCATTCACTCCCATATCACACCCAGAGAGACACCGTCCCTTCCCATTCACTCCCATATCCACACCCAGAGACACCGTACCTTCCCATTCACTCCCATATCACACCCACTGTCCCTTCCCGTTCACTCCCATATCCACTCCCAGACACACCGTCCCTTCCCTTTGACACCGATATTCACAGCCAGAGAGACACCGTCCCTTCCCGTTAACTCCCATATCCACACCCAGAGAGACACCATCCCTTCCCGTTCACTCCCATATGCACACCCAGAGAGACACCGACTCTTCCCATTCACTCCCATTTCCACACCCAGAGACGCCGTCCCTTCCCATTCCCTCCCATATCCACACCCAGAGAGACACCGTCCCTTCCCATTAACTCCCATATCCACACCCAAAGAGACACCGTCCCTTCCCGATCACTCCCATATCCGTACCCAGAGAGACACCGACCCTTCACATTTACTCCCATATCCACACGCAGAGAGATACCGTCCGTTCCCATTCCCTCCAATATCCACACCCAGAGAGACACCGTCCCTTCCCATTAACTCCCATATCCACATGCAGAGAGACACTGTCCCTTCCCGTTCACTCCCATATCCACACGCAGAGAGACACTGTCTCTTGCCATTCAATCCCATATCCACACGCAGAGAGACACTGTCCCTTCCCATTCAATCCCATATCCACACCCAGAGAGACACTGTCCCTTCCCGTTCACTCCCATATCCACACGCAGAGAGACACTGTCCCTTCCCATTCACTCCCATGTCCTCACCCAGAGAGACACCGTCCCTTCCCATTGAATACCATATCCACACCAGAGAGACACGGTCCCTTCCCGTTCACTCCCATATCCACACTTAGAGAGATACCGTCCCTTCCCGTTCACTCCCATATCCACACCCCGAGAGACACCGTCCCTTCCTGTTCACTCCTATATCCACACCCAGAGAGACACCGTCCCATCCCGTTCACTCCCATATCCACACCCCGAGAGACACAGTTCCTTCCCGTTCACTCCCATATGCACACCCAGAGAGACACTGTCCCTTTCCTTTCACACCCATATCCACACCAGAGAGACACGGTCCCTTCCCGTTCACTCCCATATCCACACTTAGAGAGACACCATCCCTTCCCGTTCACTCCCATATGCACACACTGAGAGACACTGTACCTTTCCTTTCACACCCATATCCACACCGAGAGAGACACCATCCCTTCCCATTCACTCCCATATCCACACGCAGACAGACATCGTCCCTTCCCATTCACTCCCATATCCACGCCCAGAGAGACACCGTCCCTTCCCGATCACTCCCATATCCGTACCCAGAGAGACACCGACCCTTCTCATTCACTCCCATATCACACCCAGAGAGACACCGTCCCTTCTCATTCACTCCCATATGCACAAACAGAGAGACACTATCCCTTCCCATTCACTCCCATATCCACACCCAGAGACACCGTACCTTCCCATTCATTCCCATATCACACCCACTGTCCCTTCCCGTTCACTCCCATATCGACACCCAGAGGGACATCGTCCCTTCCCAATCACTCCCATATCACACCCAGAGAGACACCGTCCCTTCCCATTCACTCCCATATCCACACCCAGAGAGACACCGTCCCTTCCCATTCACTCCCATATCCACACCCAGAGAGACACCATCCCTTTCCATTCATTCCCATATCCACACCCAGAGAGGCACCATCCCTTCCCATTAACTCCCATGTCCACACCCAGAGAGACACCGTCCCTTCCCGTTCACTCACATATCCACACCCAGAGAGACACCATACCTTCCTGTTCACTCCCATATCCACATGCAGAGAGACACCTTCCCTTCCCATTGAATCCCATTTCCACACACAGAGAGATACCGTCCGTTCCGATTCACTCCCATATCCACACCCAGATGGACACCGTCCCTTCCCATTGAATCCCATATGCACACCCAGAGAGACACAGTCCCTTCCCATTCACTCCCATATCCACACCCAGAGAGACACCATCCCTTTCCATTCATTCCCATATCCACACCCAGAGAGGCACCATCCCTTCCCATTAACTCCCATGTCCGCACCCAGAGAGACACCGTCCCTTCCCGTTCACTCACATATCCACACCCAGAGAGACACCATACCTTCCTGTTCACTCCCATATCCACATGCAGAGAGACACCTTCCCTTCCCATTGAATCCCATTTCCACACACAGAGAGATACCGTCCGTTCCGATTCACTCCCATATCCACACCCAGATGGACACCGTCCCTTCCCATTGAATCCCATATGCACACCCAGAGAGACACAGTCCCTTCCCATTCACTCCCATATCCACACCCAGAGAGACACAGTCCCCTCCCATTCAATCCCATATCCACACGCAGAGAGACACCATCCCACCCAATCACTCCCATATCCACACCCAGAGAGACACCGTCCCTTCCCAATCACTACCATATCCACACCCAGAGAGACACCGTACATTCCCATACACTCCCATATCCACACGCAGAGAGACACCGTTCCTTCCCATTGAATCCCATATCCACACCCAGAGAGACACCGTCCCTTCCCATTCACTCCCATATGCACACCCAGAGAGACACTGTCCCTTTCCTTTCACTCCCATATCCACACGTTGAGACACCGTCCCTTCCCATTCACTCCAAAATCCACACACAGAGACACCATCCCTTCCCATTCACTCCCATATCCACACCCAGAGAGACACCATCCCTTCCTTTTCACTCCCATATGCACACCCAGAGAGACACTGTCCCTTTCCTTTCACTCCCATATCCACACTTATAGAGACACCATCCCTTCCCATTCACTCCCATATGCACACCCAGAGATACACCATCCTTCCCGTTCACTCTCATATCCACACCCAGAGAGACACCATTCCTTCCCGATCACTCCCATATCCGTACCCAGAGAGACACCGACCCTTCCCATTCACTCCCATATCACACCCAGAGAGACACCGTCCCTTCCCATTCACTCCCATATCCACACCCAGAGACACCGTACCTTCCCATTCACTCCCATATCACACCCACTGTCCCTTCCCGTTCACTCCCATATCCACTCCCGGACACACCGTCCCTTCCCTTTGACACCGATATTCACAGCCAGAGAGACACCGTCCCTTCCCGTTAACTCCCATATCCACACCCAGAGAGACACCATCCCTTCCCGTTCACTCCCATATGCACACCCAGAGAGACACCGTACCTTCCCATTCACTCCCATTTCCACGCCCAGAGAGACACCGTCATTTCCCAATCACTCCCATATCCGTACCCAGAGAGACACCGACCCTTCACATTTACTCCCATATCCGCACGCAGAGAGATACTGTCCGTTCCCATTCCCTCCCATATCCACACCCAGAGAGACACCGTCCCTTCCCATTAACTCCCATATCCACATGAAGAGAGACACTGTCCCTTCCCGTTCACTCCCATATCCACACGCAGAGAGACACTGTCTCTTCCCATTCAATCCCATATCCACACGCAGAGAGACACTGTCCCTTCCCATTCAATCCCATATCCACACCCAGAGAGACACTGTCCCTTCCCGTTCACTCTCATATCCACACGCAGAGAGACACTGTCCCTTCCCATTCACTCCCATGTCCGCACCCAGAGAGGCACCGTCCCTTCCCATTGAATACCATATCCACACCCAGAGAGATACCGTCAATTCCCGTTCACTCCCATATCCACGCCCCGAGAGACACCGTCCCTTCTCGTTCACTCCCATACCCACACCCAGAGAGACACCGTCCCTTCCCATTCACACCGATATTCACACCCAGAGAGACACCATCACTTCCCATTCACTCCCATATCACACCCACTGTCCCTTTCCGTTCACTCCCATATCGACACCCAGAGGGACATCGTCCCATCCCGTTCACTCCCATATCCACACCCCGAGAGACACAGTTCCTTCCCGTTCACTCCCATATGCACACCCAGAGAGACACCGTCACTTCACATTCACTCCCATATGCACACCCAGAGAGACACTGTCCCTTTCCTTTCACACCCATATCCACACCAGAGAGACACGGTCCCTTCCCGTTCACTCCCATATCCACACTTAGAGAGACACCATCCCTTCCCGTTCACTCCCATATGCACACACAGAGAGACACTGTCCCTTTCCTTTCAGACCCATATCCACACCGAGAGAGACACCATCCCTTCCCATTCACTCCCATATCCACACGCAGACAGACATCGTCCCTTCCCATTCACTCCCATATCCACGCCCAGAGAGACACCGTCCCTTCCCGATCACTCCCATATCCGTACCCAGAGAGATACCGACCCTTCCCATTCACTCCCATATCACACCCAGAGAGACACCATCCCTTCTCATTCACTCCCATATGCACAAACAGAGAGACACTATCCCTTCCCATTCACTCCCATATCCACACCCAGAGACACCGTACCTTCCCATTCACTCCCATATCACACCCACTGTCCCTTCCCGTTCACTCCCATATCGACACCCAGAGGCACATCGTCCCTTCCCAATCACTCCCATATCACACCCAGAGAGACACCGTCCCTTCCCATTCACTCCCATATCCACACCCAGAGAGACACCGTCCCTTCCCATTCACTCCCATTTCCACACCCAGAGACAACGTCCCTTCACATTCACTCCCATATCCACACAAAGAGAGACACCGTCCCTTCCCATTCACTCCCATATCCACACCCAGAGAGACACCATCCCTTTCCATTCATTCCCATATCCACACCCAGAGAGACACCATCCCTTCCCATTAACTCCCATATCCACACCCAAAGAGACACCGTCCCTTCCCGTTCACTCACATATCCACACCCAGTGGGACACCCCCTTCCCATTCACTCCCATATCCACACCCAGAGAGACACTGTCCCTTCCTGTTCACTCCCATATCCACACCCAGAGAGACACTGTCCCTTCCTGTTCACTCCCATATCCACATGCAGAGAGACACCGTCCCATCCCATTGAATCCCATTTCCACACCCAGAGAGATACCGTCCGTTCCGATTCACTCCCATATCCACACCCAGATGGACACCGTCCCTTCCCATTGAATCCCATATCCACACCCAGAGAGACACAGTCCCTTCCCATTCACTCCCATATCCACACCCAGAGAGACACAGTCCCTTCCCATTCAATCCCATATCCACACGCAGAGAGACACCATCCCTCCCAATCACTCCCATATCCACACCCAGAGAGACACCGTCCCTTCCCAATCACTACCATATCCACACCCAGAGAGACACCGTACATTCCCATTCACTCCCATATCCACACGCAGAGAGACACCGTTCCTTCCCATTGAATCCCATATTCACACCCAGAGAGACACAGTCCCTTCCCATTCACTCCCATATCCACACGCAGAGAGACACCGTCCCTTCCCATTCACTCCCATATCCACACCCAGAGAGACACTGTTCCTTCGCATTCACTCCCATATCCACACACAGCGAGACACTGTCCCTTCCCATTCACTCCCATATCCACACGCAAAGAGACACCGTCCCTTTCCATTGAATCCCATATCCACACACAGAGAGACACTGTTCCGTCCCTTTCCATTGAATCCCATATCCACACACAGAGAGACACTGTTCCTTCCCTTTCACTCCCATATCCAGATGCAGAGGGACACCGTCCCTTCCCATTCACTCCCATATCCGCAAACAAAGAGACACCGTCCATTCCCATTGAATACCATATCCACACCCAGAGAGATACCGTCCCTTCCCGTTCACTCCCATATCCACACCCCATGAGAAACCGTCATTTCCCAATCCCTCCCATATCCACACCCAGAGACGCCGTCCCTTCCCATTCACTCCCATATCCGTACCCAAGAGACACCGACCATTCCCATTTACTCCCATATCAACACGCAGAGAGATACCGTCACTTCCCAATCACACCCAGAGAGACACCGTCCCTTCCCATTCACTCCATATCACACCCACAGAGACACCGTCCCTTCCCGTTCACTCCCATATGCACACCCAGAGAGACACCGTCCCTTCCTATTCACTCCCATATCCATACCCAGAGAGACACCGATACTTCCGATTAACTCCCATATCCGTACCCAGAGAGACACCGACCCTTCACATTTACACCCATATCCACACGCAGAGAGATACCGTCCCTTCCCATTCCCTCCCATATCCACACCGCGAGAGACACCGTTCCTTCCTGATCACTCCCATATGCACACCCAGAGAGACACCGTCCCTTCCATTTGACACCGATATTCACAGACAGAGAGACACTGTCCCTTCCCGTTCACTCCCATATCTACACCCAGAGAGACACCATCCCTTCCCGTTCACTCCCATATGCACACCCAGAGAGACACCATCCCTTCACATTCAATCCCATATCCACACCCAGAGAGACACCGACCCTTCACATTTACACCCATATCCACACGCAGAGAGATACCGTCCCTTCCCATTGCCTCCCATATCCACACCCAGAGAGACACCGTCCCTTCCCATTAACTCCCATATCCACACCCAAAGAGACACCGACCCTTCCCGTTCACTCCCATATCCACACCCAGAGACACCATCCCTTCACATTAATTCCCATATCCACACGCAGAGAGACACCGTCTCTTCCCATTCACTCCCATATCCACACCCAGAGACACCGTCACTTCACATTCATTCCTATATCCATACTCAGAGAGACAACATCCCTTCCCATTAACTCCCATATCCACACCCAGAGAGACACAGTCCCTTTCCTTTCACACCCATATCCACACCCAGAGAGACACCATCACTTCCCGTTCTAATCCCATATCCACACACAGAGGGACACAGCCCCTTCCCAATCACTCCGATATCACACCCAGAGATACACCGTCCCTTCCCGTTCACTCCCATATCCACACCCAGAGAGACACATTCCCTTCCCGTTCAATCCCATATCCAAACCCAGAGCGACACCGTCCCTTCCCCTTCAATCCCATATCCACACCCCGAGAGACACCGTCACTTCCCATTCACTCCCATATCCACAGGCAGAGTCACCGTCCCTTCCCTTTCACTCCCATATCACACCCACTGTCCCTTCCCGTTCACTCCCATATCCACACCCAGAGCGACACCGTCTCTTCCCATTCACTCCCAATTCCACACCTAGAGACACTGTACTTTCACATTTACTCCCATATCCACACCCAGAGAGACACCATCCCTTCCCGTTCACTCCCATATGCACATCCAGAGAGACACTGTCCCTTTCCTTTCACACCCATATCCACACCCAGAGAGACACCATCACTTCCCGTTCACTCCCATATCCACACACAGAGGGACACCGCCCCTTCCCAATCACTCCGATATCACACCCAGAGATACACCGTCCCTTGCCGTTCACTCCCATATCCACACCCAGAGACACCGTCTCTTACCATTCACTCCCATATCCACACCCAGAGAGACACCGTCCCTTCCCGTTCACTCCCATATCCACACCCAGAGAGACACCATCCCTTCCTGTTCACTCCCATATCCACATGCAGAGAGACACCGTCCCTTCCCATTGAATCCCATATCCACACCCAGAGAGATACTGTCCATTCCGATTCACTCCCATGTCCACACCCAGAGGGACACCGTCGCTTCCTGTTCACTCCCATATCCACATGTAGAGAGACACCGTCCCTTCCCAATCACTCCCATATTCACATCCAGAGAGACACTGACCCTTCCCATTCACTCACATATCCACACGCAGACATACACCATCCCTTCCCATTGAATCCCATATCCACACGCAGAGAGACACCGTCCCTTCCCATTGAATCCCATATCCACACCCATAAAGACACCATCCCTTCCCGTTCACTCCCATATGCACACCCAGAGAGACACTGTCGCTTTCCTTTCACACCCATATCCACACCCAGAGAGACACCATCACTTCCCGTTCACTCCCATATCCACACACAGAGGGACACCGCCCCTTCCCAATCACTCCGATATCACACCCAGAGATACACCGTCCCTTCCCGTTCAATCCCATATCCAAACCCAGAGGGACACCGTCCCTTCCCATTTAATCCCATATCCACACCCCGAGAGACACCGTCACTTCCCATTCACTCCCATATCCACAGCCGGAGTCACCGTCCCTTCCCATTCACTCCCATATCACACCCACTGTCCCTTCCCGTTCACTCCCATATCACACCCAGAGAGACACCATCCATTCAGATTCACTCCCATATCCACACCCAGAGGGACACCGTCCCTTCCGGTTCACTCCCATATCCAAACCCAGAGAGACACCATCACTTCCCGTTCACTCCCATATGCACACACAGAGCGACACTGTCCCTTTCCTTTCACACCCATATCCACACCCAGAGAGACACTGTCCCTTTCCTTTCACACCCATATCCACACCCAGAGAGACACCATCACTTCCCGTTCACTCCCATATCCACACACAGAGGGACACCGCCCCTTCCCAATCACTCCGATATCACACCCAGAGATACACCGTCCCTTCCCGTTCACTCCCATATGCACACACAGAGTGACACTGTCCCTTTCCTTTCACACCCATATCCACACCCAGAGAGACACCATCCCTTCCCGTTCACTCCCATATGCACACCCAGAGAGACACTGTCCCTTTCTTTTCACACCCATATCCACACCCAGAGAGACACCATCACTTCCCGTTCACTCCCATATCCACACCCCAAGAGACACCGTCACTTCCCATTCACTCCCATATCCACAGCCAGAGTCACCGTCCCTTCCCATTCACTCCCATATCACACCCACTGTCCCTTCCCGTTCACTCCCATATCACACCCAGAGAGACACCGTCCATTCAGATTCACTCCCATATCCACACCCAGAGGGACACCGTCTCTTCCCATTCACTCCCAATTCCACACCTAGAGACACTGTACTTTCACATTTACTCCCATATCCACACCCAAAGAGACACTGTCCCTTCCCGTTCACTCCCATATCTACACCCAGAGACACCGTCTCTTCCCATTCACTCCCATATCCACACGCGGAGACACCATCCCTTCCCATTCACTCACATATCCACACCCAGAGAGACACCGTCCCTTTCTGTTCACTCCCATATCCACATGCAGAGAGATACCGTCCCTTCCCATTGCCTTCCATATCCACACCCAGAGAGACACCGTCCCTTCCCATTAACTCCCATATCCACACCCAAAGAGACACCGACACTTCCCGTTCACTCCCATATCCACACCCAGAGACACCATCCCTTCACATTAATTCCCATATCCACACGCAGAGAGACACCGTCTCTTCCCATTCACTCCCATTTCCACACCCAGAGACACCGTCACTTCACATTCATTCCTATATCCATACTCAGAGAGACAACATCCCTTCCCGTTCACTCCCATATCCACACCCAGAGACACCGTCTCTTCCCATTCACTCCCATATCCACACCCAGAGAGACACCGTCCCTTCCCGTTCACTCCCATATCCACACCCAGAGAGACACCATCACTTCCCGTTCACTCCCATATCCACACACAGAGGGACACCGCCCCTTCCCAATCACTCCGATATCACACCCAGAGATACACCGTCCCTTCCCGTTCACTCCCATATGCACACACAGAGTGACACTGTCCCTTTCCTTTCACACCCATATCCACACCCAGAGAGACACCATCCCTTCCCGTTCACTCCCATATGCACACCCAGAGAGACACTGTCCCTTTCTTTTCACACCCATATCCACACCCAGAGAGACACCATCACTTCCCGTTCACTCCCATATCCACACCCCAAGAGACACCGTCACTTCCCATTCACTCCCATATCCACAGCCAGAGTCACCGTCCCTTCCCATTCACTCCCATATCACACCCACTGTCCCTTCCCGTTCACTCCCATATCACACCCAGAGAGACACCGTCCATTCAGATTCACTCCCATATCCACACCCAGAGGGACACCGTCTCTTCCCATTCACTCCCAATTCCACACCTAGAGACACTGTACTTTCACATTTACTCCCATATCCACACCCAAAGAGACACTGTCCCTTCCCGTTCACTCCCATATCTACACCCAGAGACACCGTCTCTTCCCATTCACTCCCATATCCACACGCGGAGACACCATCCCTTCCCATTCACTCACATATCCACACCCAGAGAGACACCGTCCCTTTCTGTTCACTCCCATATCCACATGCAGAGAGATACCGTCCCTTCCCATTGCCTTCCATATCCACACCCAGAGAGACACCGTCCCTTCCCATTAACTCCCATATCCACACCCAAAGAGACACCGACACTTCCCGTTCACTCCCATATCCACACCCAGAGACACCATCCCTTCACATTAATTCCCATATCCACACGCAGAGAGACACCGTCTCTTCCCATTCACTCCCATTTCCACACCCAGAGACACCGTCACTTCACATTCATTCCTATATCCATACTCAGAGAGACAACATCCCTTCCCGTTCACTCCCATATCCACACCCAGAGACACCGTCTCTTCCCATTCACTCCCATATCCACACCCAGAGAGACACCGTCCCTTCCCGTTCACTCCCATATCCACACCCAGAGAGACACCATCCCTTCCTGTTCACTCCCATATCCACATGCAGAGAGTCACCGTCCCTTCCCATTGAATCCCATATCCACACGCATAAAGACACCATCCCTTCCCGTTCACTCCCATATGCACACCCAGAGAGACACTGTCCCTTTCCTTTCACACCCATATCCACACCCAGAGAGACACCATCACTTCCCGTTCACTCCCATATCCACACCCAGAGGGACACCGCCCCTTCCCAATCACTCCGATATCACACCCAGAGATACACCGTCCCTTCCCGTGCACTCCCATATCCACACCCAAAGAGATACCGACACTTCCCGTTCACTCCCATATCCACACCCAGAGACACCATCCCTTCACATTAATTCCCATATCCACACGCAGAGAGACACCGTCTCTTCCCATTCACTCCCATTTCCACACCCAGAGACACCGTCACTTCACATTCATTCCTATATCCATACTCAGAGAGACAACATCCCTTCCCATTAACTCCCATATCCACACCCAGAGAGACACCGTCCCTTCCCGTTCACTCCCATATCCACACCCAGAGACACCGTCTCTTCCCATTCACTCCCATATCCACACCCAGAGAGACACCGTCCCTTCCCGTTCACTCCCATATCCACACCCAGAGAGACACCATCCCTTCCTGTTCACTCCCATATCCACATGCAGAGAGTCACCGTCCCTTCCCATTGAATCCCATATCCACACCCATAAAGACACCATCCCTTCCCGTTCACTCCCATATGCACACCCAGAGAGACACTGTCCCTTTCCTTTCACACCCATATCCACACCCAGAGAGACACCATCACTTCCCGTTCACTCCCATATGCACACACAGAGGGACACCGCCCCTTTCCAATCACTCCGATATCACACCCAGAGATACAGCGTCCCTTCCCGTGCACTCCCATATCCACACCCAGAGAGACACCGTCCCTTCCCGTTCAATCCCATATCCAAACCCAGAGGGACACCGTCCCTTCCCATTTAATCCCATATCCACACCACGAGAGACACCGTCACTTCCCATTCACTCCCATATCCACAGCCGGAGTCACCGTCCCTTCCCATTCGCTCCCATATCACACCCACTGTCCCTTCCCGTTCACTCCCATATCACAGCCAGAGAGACACCGTCACTTCCCATTCACTCCCATATCCACAGGCAGAGTCACCGTCCCTTCCCTTTCACTCCCATATCACACCCACTGTCCCTTCCCGTTCACTCCCATATCCACACCCAGAGCGACACCGTCTCTTCCCATTCACTCCCAATTCCACACCTAGAGACACTGTACTTTCACATTTACTCCCATATCCACACCCATAAAGACACTGTCCCTTCCGGTTCACTCCCATATCCAAACCCAGAGAGACACCATCACTTCCCGTTCACTCCCATATGCACACACAGAGCGACACTGTCCCTTTCCTTTCACACCCATATCACACTCAGAGAGACACCATCCCTTCCCGTTCACACCCATCTGCACACCCAGAGAGACACTGTCCCTTTCCTTTCACACCCATATCCACACCCAGAGAGACACCATCACTTCCCGTTCGCTACCATATCCACACACAGAGGGACACAGCCCCTTCCCAATCACTCCGATATCACACCCAGAGATACACCGTCCCTTCCCGTGCACTCCCATATCCACACCCAGAGAGACACTGTCCCTTCCCGTTCACTCCCATATAAAGCCAGAGAGACACCGTCGATTCAGATTCACTCCCATATCCACACCCAGAGGGACACCGTCCCTTCCCATTCACTCCCAGAGAGACACTGTCCCGTCCCTTCACTCCCATATCCACACCCAGAGAGACACCGTCTCTTCCCATTCACTCCCAATTCCACACCTAGAGGCACTGTACTTTCACATTTACTCCCATATCCAAACCCAGAGAGACACCATCACTTCCCGTTCACTCCCATATGCACACACAGAGCGACACTGTCCCTTTCCTTTCACACCCATATCCACACCCAGAGAGACACCATTCCTTCCCATTCACTCCCATATGTACACCCAGAGAGACACTGCCCCTTTCCTTTCACACCCATATCCACACCCAGAGAGACACCATCACTTCCCGTTCAATCCCATATCCACACACAGAGGGACACAGCCCCATCCCAATCACTCCGATATCACACCCAGAGATACACCGTCCCTTCCCGTTCACTCCCATATCCACACCCAGAGAGACACATTCCCTTCCCGTTCAATCCCATAACCAAACCCAGAGGGACACCGTCCCTTCCCATTCAATCCCATATCCACACCCCGAGAGACACCGTCACTTCCCATTCACTCCCATATCCACAGGCAGAGTCACCGTCCCTTCCCTTTCACTCCCATATCACACCCACTGTCCCTTCCCGTTCACTCCCATATCCACACCCAGAGCGACACCGTCTCTTCCCATTCACTCCCAATTCCACACCTAGAGACACTGTACTTTCACATTTACTCCCATATCCACACCCATAAAGACACTGTCCCTTCCGGTTCACTCCCATATCCAAACCCAGAGAGACACCATCACTTCCCGTTCACTCCCATATGCACACACAGAGCGACACTGTCCCTTTCCGTTCACACCCATCTGCACACCCAGAGAGACACTGTCCCTTTCCTTTCACACCCATATCCACACCCAGAGAGACACCATCACTTCCCGTTCGCTCCCATATCCACACACAGAGGGACACAGCCCCTTCCCAATCACTCCGATATCACACCCAGAGATACACCGTCCCTTCCCGTTCACTCCCATATCCACACCCAGAGAGACACCGTCCCTTCCCGTTCAATCCCATATCCAAACCCAGAGGGACACCGTCCCTTCCCATTCAATCCCATATCCACACCCCGAGAGACACCGTCACTTCCCATTCACTCCCATATCCACAGCCAGAGTCACCGTCCCTTCCCATTCACTCCCATATCACACCCACTGTCCCTTCCCGTTCACTCCCATATCCACACCCAGAGCGACACCGTCTCTTCCCATTCACTCCCAATTCCGCACCTAGAGACACTGTACTTTCACATTTACTCCCATATCCACACCCAGAGAGACACCATCCCTTCCCGTTCACTCCCATATGCACATCAAGAGAGACACTGTCCCTTTCCTTTCACACCCATATCCACACCCAGAGAGACACCATCACTTCCCGTTCACTCCCATATCCACACACAGAGGGACACCGCCCCTTCCCAAACACTCCGATATCACACCCAGAGATACACCGTCCCTTCCCGTTCACTCCCATATCCACACCCAGAGAGACACCGTCCCTTCCCGTTCAATCCCATATCCAAACCCAGAGGGACACCGTCCCTTCCCATTCAATCCCATATCCACACCCCGAGAGACACCGTCACTTCCCATTCACTCCCATATCCACAGGCAGAGTCACCGTCCCTTCCCATTCACTCCCATATCACACCCACTGTCCCTTCCCGTTCACTCCCATATCCACACCCAGAGCGACACCGTCTCTTCCCATTCACTCCCAATTCCACACCTAGAGACACTGTACTTTCATATTTACTCCCATATCCACACCCATAAAGACACTGTCCCTTCCGGTTCACTCCCATATCCAAACCCAGAGAGACACCATCACTTCCCGTTCACTCCCATATGCACACACAGAGCGACACTGTCCCTTTCCTTTCACACCCATATCCACACCCAGAGAGACACCATCCCTTCCCGTTCACTCCCATCTGCACACCCAGAGAGACACTGTCCCTTTCCTTTCACACCCATATCCACACCCAGAGAGACACCATCACTTCCCGTTCGCTCCCATATCCACACACAGAGGGACACAGCCCATTCCCAATCACTCCGATATCACACCCAGAGATACACCGTCCCTTCCCGTTCACTCCCATATCCACAGCCAGAGTCACCGTCCCTTCCCATTCACTCCCATATCACACCCACTGTCCCTTCCCGTTCACTCCCATATCACACCCAGAGAGACACCGTCCATTCAGATTCACTCCCATATCCACACCCAGAGGGACACCGTCTCTTCCCATTCACTCCCAATTCCACACCTAGAGACACTGTACTTTCACATTTACTCCCATATCCACACCCAAAGAGACACTGTCCCTTCCCGTTCACTCCCATATCTACACCCAGAGACACCGTCTCTTCCCATTCACTCCCATATCCACACGCGGAGACACCATCCCTTCCCATTAACTCACATATCCACACCCAGAGAGACACCGTCCCTTTCTGTTCACTCCCATATCCACATGCAGAGAGATACCGTCCCTTCCCATTGCCTCCCATATCCACACCCATAAAGACACTGTCCCTTCCGGTTCACTCCCATATCCAAACCCAGAGAGACACCATCACTTCCCGTTCGCTCCCATATCCACACACAGAGGGACACAGCCCTTCCCAATCACTCCCATATCCACACCCAGAGAGACACCGTCCATTCCCGTTCAATCCCATATCCAAACCCAGAGGGACACCGTCCCTTCCCATTTAATCCCCTATCCACACCCAGAGAGACACTGTCCCTTCCCATTCACTCCCATATCCACAGCCGGAGTCACCGTCCCTTCCCATTCACTCCCATATCACACCCACTGTCCCTTCCCGTTCACTCCCATATCCACACCCAGAGCGACACCGTCTCTTCCCATTCACTCCCAATTCCACACCTAGAGACACTGTACTTTCACATTTACTCCCATATCCACACCCAGAGAGACACCATCCCTTCCCGTTCATTCCCATATGCACATCCAGAGAGACACTGTCCCTTCCCATTCACTCCCATATCCACAGCCGGAGTCACCGTCCCTTCCCATTCACTCCTATATCACACCCACTGTCCCTTCCCGTTCACTCCCATATCCACACCCAGAGCGACACCGTCTCTTCCCATTCACTCCCAATTCCACACCTAGAGACACTGTACTTTCACATTTACTCCCATATCCACACCCAGAGAGACACCATCACTTCCCGTTCACTCCATATCCACACTCAGAGGGACACCGCCCCTTCCCAATCACTCCGATATCACACCCAGAGATACACCATCCCTTCCCGTTCACTCCCATATCCACACCCAGAGAGACACCGTCCCTTCCCGTTCAATCCCATATCCAAACCCAGAGGGACACCGTCCCTTCCCATTCAATCCCATATCCACACCCCGAGAGACACCGTCACTTCCCATTCACTCCCATATCCACAGCCAGAGTTACCGTCCCTTCCCATTCACTCCCATATCACACCCACTGTCCCTTCCCGTTCACTCCCATATCACACCCAGAGAGCCACCGTCCATTCAGATTCACTCGCATATCCACACCCTGAGTGACACCGTCCCTTCCCATTTACTCCAATATCCACAATCAGAGAGACACCGTCCCTTCCCATTCACTCCCATGTCCACACCCAGAGAGACACCGTCTCTTCCCGTTCACTAACATATCCACACCCAGAGACACCGTCCCTTCCCTTTCACACCGATATTCACACCCAGAGAAACACTGTCCCTTCCCTTTCACTCCCATATCCACACGCAGAGAGACAACTTTCCTTCCCATTCACTCCCATATCCACACCCAGAGTGACACCATCCCTTCCCATTCACTCCCATATCCACACGCAGAGAGACACCGTCCCTTCCCATTCAATCCCATGTCCACACCCAGAGAGACACCGTCTCTTCCCGTTCACTCCCATATCCACACCCAGAGACACCGTCCCTTCCCATTCACTCCCATTTTCACACCCAGAGAGACACCGTCCCTTCCCATTCACTCCCATATCCACACCCAGAGAGACACCGTCCCTTCCCATTGAATCCCAAATCCACACACAGAGAGACACTGACCCTTCCCATTCACTCCCATATCCACACCCAGAGAGACTCCGTCCCTTCCCATTCACTCCCATATCCACACCGAAGAGACACTGTCCCTTCCCGTTCACTCCGATCTCCACACCCAGAGAGACAAATTTCCTTCCCATTCACTCGCATATCCACAGCCTGAGTGACACCGTCCCTTCCCATTCACTCCAATATCCACACCCAGAGAGACACCGTCCCTTCCCGTTCAATCCCATATCCAAACCCAGAGGGACACCGTCCCTTCCCATTCAATCCCATATCCACACCCCGAGAGACACCGTCACTTCCCATTCACTCCCATATCCACAGGCAGAGTCACCGTCCCTTCCCATTCACTCCCATATCACACCCACTGTCCCTTCCCGTTCACTCCCATATCCACACCCAGAGCGACACCGTCTCTTCCCATTCACTCCCAATTCCACACCTAGAGACACTGTACTTTCACATTTACTCCCATATCCACACCCATAAAGACACTGTCCCTTCCGGTTCACTCCCATATCCAAACCCAGAGAGACACCATCACTTCCCGTTCACTCCCATATGCACACACAGAGCGACACTGTCCCTTTCCTTTCACACCCATATCCACACCCAGAGAGACACCATCCCTTCCCGTTCACTCCCATCTGCACACCCAGAGAGAGACTGTCCCTTTCCTTTCACACCCATATCCACACCCAGAGAGACACCATCACTTCCCGTTCGCTCCCATATCCACACACAGAGGGACACAGCCCATTCCCAATCACTCCGATATCACACCCAGAGATACACCGTCCCTTCCCGTTCACTCCCATATCCACAGCCAGAGTCACCGTCCCTTCCCATTCACTCCCATATCACACCCACTGTCCCTTCCCGTTCACTCCCATATCACACCCAGAGAGACACCGTCCATTCAGATTCACTCCCATATCCACACCCAGAGGGACACCGTCTCTTCCCATTCACTCCCAATTCCACACCTAGAGACACTGTACTTTCACATTTACTCCCATATCCACACCCAAAGAGACACTGTCCCTTCCCGTTCACTCCCATATCTACACCCAGAGACACCGTCTCTTCCCATTCACTCCCATATCCACACGCGGAGACACCATCCCTTCCCATTAACTCACATATCCACACCCAGAGAGACACCGTCCCTTTCTGTTCACTCCCATATCCACATGCAGAGAGATACCGTCCCTTCCCATTGCCTCCCATATCCACACCCATAAAGACACTGTCCCTTCCGGTTCACTCCCATATCCAAACCCAGAGAGACACCATCACTTCCCGTTCGCTCCCATATCCACACACAGAGGGACACAGCCCTTCCCAATCACTCCCATATCCACACCCAGAGAGACACCGTCCCTTCCCGTTCAATCCCATATCCAAACCCAGAGGGACACCGTCCCTTCCCATTTAATCCCCTATCCACACCCAGAGAGACACTGTCCCTTCCCATTCACTCCCATATCCACAGCCGGAGTCACCGTCCCTTCCCATTCACTCCCATATCACACCCACTGTCCCTTCCCGTTCACTCCCATATCCACACCCAGAGCGACACCGTCTCTTCCCATTCACTCCCAATTCCACACCTAGAGACACTGTACTTTCACATTTACTCCCATATCCACACCCAGAGAGACACCATCCCTTCCCGTTCATTCCCATATGCACATCCAGAGAGACACTGTCCCTTCCCATTCACTCCCATATCCACAGCCGGAGTCACCGTCCCTTCCCATTCACTCCTATATCACACCCACTGTCCCTTCCCGTTCACTCCCATATCCACACCCAGAGCGACACCGTCTCTTCCCATTCACTCCCAATTCCACACCTAGAGACACTGTACTTTCACATTTACTCCCATATCCACACCCAGAGAGACACCATCACTTCCCGTTCACTCCATATCCACACTCAGAGGGACACCGCCCCTTCCCAATCACTCCGATATCACACCCAGAGATACACCATCCCTTCCCGTTCACTCCCATATCCACACCCAGAGAGACACCGTCCCTTCCCGTTCAATCCCATATCCAAACCCAGAGGGACACCGTCCCTTCCCATTCAATCCCATATCCACACCCCGAGAGACACCGTCACTTCCCATTCACTCCCATATCCACAGCCAGAGTTACCGTCCCTTCCCATTCACTCCCATATCACACCCACTGTCCCTTCCCGTTCACTCCCATATCACACCCAGAGAGCCACCGTCCATTCAGATTCACTCCCATATCCACACCCAGAGAGACACTGTCCCTTCCCATTCACTCCCATCT
The DNA here is from genome assembly GCF_030144855.1 of Hypanus sabinus. NCBI lineage: Eukaryota > Metazoa > Chordata > Chondrichthyes > Myliobatiformes > Dasyatidae > Hypanus > Hypanus sabinus. The sequence goes on from NW_026781325.1 coordinate 226,097, forward strand.
CCACACCCAGAGAGACAAAGTTCCTTCCCTTTCACTCGCATATCCACACCCTGAGTGACACCGTCCCTTCCCATTTACTCCAATATCCACAATCAGAGAGACACCGTCCCTTCCCATTCACTCCCATGTCCACACCCAGAGAGACACCGTCTCTTCCCGTTCACTAACATATCCACACCCAGAGACACCGTCCCTTCCCTTTCACACCGATATTCACACCCAGAGAAACACTGTCCCTTCCCTTTCACTCCCATATCCACACGCAGAGAGACAACTTTCCTTCCCATTCACTCCCATATCCACACCCAGAGTGACACCATCCCTTCCCATTCACTCCCATATCCACACGCAGAGAGACACCGTCCCTTCCCATTCAATCCCATGTCCACACCCAGAGAGACACCGTCTCTTCCCGTTCACTCCCATATCCACACCCAGAGACACCGTCCCTTCCCATTCACTCCCATTTTCACACCCAGAGAGACACCGTCCCTTCCCATTCACTCCCATATCCACACCCAGAGAGACACCGTCCCTTCCCATTGAATCCCAAATCCACACACAGAGAGACACTGACCCTTCCCATTCACTCCCATATCCACACCCAGAGAGACTCCGTCCCTTCCCATTCACTCCCATATCCACACCGAAGAGACACTGTCCCTTCCCGTTCACTCCGATCTCCACACCCAGAGAGACAAACTTCCTTCCCATTCACTCGCATATCCACAGCCTGAGTGACACCGTCCCTTCCCATTCACTCCAATATCCACAATCAGAGAGACACCGTCCCTTCTCATTCACTCCCATGTCCACACCCAGAGAGACACCGTCTCTTCCCGTTCACTCCCATATCCACACCCAGAGACACCGTCCCTTCCCTTTCACACCGATATTCACACCCAGAGAAACACCGTCCCTTCCCTTTCACTCCCATATCCACACGCAGAGAGACACCATCCCTTCCCGTTCACTCCCATATCCACACCCAGAGGGACACCCACTTCCCATTCACTCCCATATCCACACCCAGAGAGACACCGTCCCTTCCCATTCACTCCCATATCCACACGCAGAGAGATACCGTCCCTTCCCATTGAAACCCATATCCACACCCAGAGAGACACTGTCCCTTCCCATTCACTCCCATATCCACACCTAGAGAGACACCGTCCCTTCCCATTGAATCCCATATCCACACCCAGAGAGACACTGTCCCTTCCCATTCATTCCTATATCCACACCCAGAGAGACACCGTCCCTTCCCATTGAATCCCATATCCACACCCAGAGAGACACTGTCCCTTCCCATTCATTCCCATATCCACACCCAGAGAGACACCGTCCCTTCCCATTGAATCCCATATCCACACACAGAGAGACACCTTTCCTTCCCATTCACTCCCATATCCACACCCAGAGTGACACCGTCCCTTCCCATTCACTCCCATATCCACAACCAGAGAGACACTGTCCCTTCCCATTCAATCCCATGTCCACACCCAGAGAGACACCGTCTCTTCCCGTTCACTCCCATATCCACACCCAGAGGGTCACCGTCCCTTCTCATTCACTCCGATATCCAAATGCAGAGAGACACCGTCCCTTCCCATACACTCCCATGTCCACACCCAGAGAGACACCGTCCCTTCCCGTTCAATCCCATATCCAAACCCAGAGGGACACCGTCCCTTCCCATTCAATCCCATATCCACACCCCGAGAGACACCGTCACTTCCCATTCACTCCCATATCCACAGGCAGAGTCACCGTCCCTTCCCATTCACTCCCATATCACACCCACTGTCCCTTCCCGTTCACTCCCATATCCACACCCAGAGCGACACCGTCTCTTCCCATTCACTCCCAATTCCACACCTAGAGACACTGTACTTTCACATTTACTCCCATATCCACACCCATAAAGACACTGTCCCTTCCGGTTCACTCCCATATCCAAACCCAGAGAGACACCATCACTTCCCGTTCACTCCCATATGCACACACAGAGCGACACTGTCCCTTTCCTTTCACACCCATATCCACACCCAGAGAGACACCATCCCTTCCCGTTCACTCCCATCTGCACACCCAGAGAGACACTGTCCCTTTCCTTTCACACCCATATCCACACCCAGAGAGACACCATCACTTCCCGTTCGCTCCCATATCCACACACAGAGGGACACAGCCCATTCCCAATCACTCCGATATCACACCCAGAGATACACCGTCCCTTCCCGTTCACTCCCATATCCACAGCCAGAGTCACCGTCCCTTCCCATTCACTCCCATATCACACCCACTGTCCCTTCCCGTTCACTCCCATATCACACCCAGAGAGACACCGTCCATTCAGATTCACTCCCATATCCACACCCAGAGGGACACCGTCTCTTCCCATTCACTCCCAATTCCACACCTAGAGACACTGTACTTTCACATTTACTCCCATATCCACACCCAAAGAGACACTGTCCCTTCCCGTTCACTCCCATATCTACACCCAGAGACACCGTCTCTTCCCATTCACTCCCATATCCACACGCGGAGACACCATCCCTTCCCATTAACTCACATATCCACACCCAGAGAGACACCGTCCCTTTCTGTTCACTCCCATATCCACATGCAGAGAGATACCGTCCCTTCCCATTGCCTCCCATATCCACACCCATAAAGACACTGTCCCTTCCGGTTCACTCCCATATCCAAACCCAGAGAGACACCATCACTTCCCGTTCGCTCCCATATCCACACACAGAGGGACACAGCCCTTCCCAATCACTCCCATATCCACACCCAGAGAGACACCGTCCCTTCCCGTTCAATCCCATATCCAAACCCAGAGGGACACCGTCCCTTCCCATTTAATCCCCTATCCACACCCAGAGAGACACTGTCCCTTCCCATTCACTCCCATATCCACAGCCGGAGTCACCGTCCCTTCCCATTCACTCCCATATCACACCCACTGTCCCTTCCCGTTCACTCCCATATCCACACCCAGAGCGACACCGTCTCTTCCCATTCACTCCCAATTCCACACCTAGAGACACTGTACTTTCACATTTACTCCCATATCCACACCCAGAGAGACACCATCCCTTCCCGTTCATTCCCATATGCACATCCAGAGAGACACTGTCCCTTCCCATTCACTCCCATATCCACAGCCGGAGTCACCGTCCCTTCCCATTCACTCCCATATCACACCCACTGTCCCTTCCCGTTCACTCCCATATCCACACCCAGAGCGACACCGTCTCTTCCCATTCACTCCCAATTCCACACCTAGAGACACTGTACTTTCACATTTACTCCCATATCCACACCCAGAGAGACACCATCACTTCCCGTTCACTCCATATCCACACTCAGAGGGACACCGCCCCTTCCCAATCACTCCGATATCACACCCAGAGATACACCATCCCTTCCCGTTCACTCCCATATCCACACCCAGAGAGACACCGTCCCTTCCCGTTCAATCCCATATCCAAACCCAGAGGGACACCGTCCCTTCCCATTCAATCCCATATCCACACCCCGAGAGACACCGTCACTTCCCATTCACTCCCATATCCACAGCCAGAGTTACCGTCCCTTCCCATTCACTCCCATATCACACCCACTGTCCCTTCCCGTTCACTCCCATATCACACCCAGAGAGCCACCGTCCATTCAGATTCACTCCCATATCCACACCCAGAGAGACACTGTCCCTTCCCATTCACTCCCATCTCCACACCCAGAGAGTCAAAGTTCCTTCCCTTTCACTCGCATATCCACACCCTGAGTGACACCGTCCCTTCCCATTTACTCCAATATCCACAATCAGAGAGACACCGTCCCTTCCCATTCACTCCCATGTCCACACCCAGAGAGACACCGTCTCTTCCCGTTCACTAACATATCCACACCCAGAGACACCGTCCCTTCCCTTTCACACCGATATTCACACCCAGAGAAACACTGTCCCTTCCCTTTCACTCCCATATCCACACGCAGAGAGACAACTTTCCTTCCCATTCACTCCCATATCCACACCCAGAGTGACACCATCCCTTCCCATTCACTCCCATATCCACACGCAGAGAGACACCGTCCCTTCCCATTCAATCCCATGTCCACACCCAGAGAGACACCGTCTCTTCCCGTTCACTCCCATATCCACACCCAGAGACACCGTCCCTTCCCATTCACTCCCATTTTCACACCCAGAGAGACACCGTCCCTTCCCATTCACTCCCATATCCACACCCAGAGAGACACCGTCCCTTCCCATTGAATCCCAAATCCACACACAGAGAGACACTGACCCTTCCCATTCACTCCCATATCCACACCCAGAGAGACTCCGTCCCTTCCCATTCACTCCCATATCCACACCGAAGAGACACTGTCCCTTCCCGTTCACTCCGATCTCCACACCGAGAGAGACAAATTTCCTTCCCATTCACTCGCATATCCACAGCCTGAGTGACACCGTCCCTTCCCATTCACTCCAATATCCACAATCAGAGAGACACCGTCCCTTCTCATTCACTCCCATGTCCACACCCAGAGAGACACCGTCTCTTCCCGTTCACTCCCATATCCACACCCAGAGACACCGTCCCTTCCCTTTCACACCGATATTCACACCCAGAGAAACACCGTCCCTTCCCTTTCACTCCCATATCCACACGCAGAGAGACACCATCCCTTCCCGTTCACTCCCATATCCACACCCAGAGGGACACCCACTTCCCATTCACTCCCATATCCACACCCAGAGAGACACCGTCCCTTCCCATTCACTCCCATATCCACACGCAGAGAGATACCGTCCCTTCCCATTGAAACCCATATCCACACCCAGAGAGACACTGTCCCTTCCCATTCACTCCCATATCCACACCTAGAGAGACACCGTCCCTTCCCATTGAATCCCATATCCACACCCAGAGAGACACTGTCCCTTCCCATTCATTCCTATATCCACACCCAGAGAGACACCGTCCCTTCCCATTGAATCCCATATCCACACCCAGAGAGACACTGTCCCTTCCCATTCATTCCCATATCCACACCCAGAGAGACACCGTCCCTTCCCATTGAATCCCATATCCACACACAGAGAGACACCTTTCCTTCCCATTCACTCCCATATCCACACCCAGAGTGACACCGTCCCTTCCCATTCACTCCCATATCCACAACCAGAGAGACACTGTCCCTTCCCATTCAATCCCATGTCCACACCCAGAGAGACACCGTCTCTTCCCGTTCACTCCCATATCCACACCCAGAGGGTCACCGTCCCTTCTCATTCACTCCGATATCCACATGCAGAGAGACACCGTCCCTTCCCATACACTCCCATGTCCACACCCAGAGAGACACCGTCCCTTCCCGTTCACTCCCATATCACACCCAGAGAGTCACCGTCCCTTCCCATTCATTCCCATATCTACACCAAGAGAGACACCGTCCCTTCACATTCAATCCCATATCCACACCCAGAGAGACACCGTCCCTTCCGATTCACTTCCATATCCACACCCAGAGAGACACCGTCCCTTCTCATTCACTCCCATATCCACATGCAGAGAGACACCGTCGCTTCCCATTCACTCCCATGTCCACACCCAGAGAAACACCGTCCCTTCCCATTCATTCCGAGATCCACACCCAGAGAGACACCGTCCCTTCCCATTGAATCCCATATCCACACCCAGAGAGACACTGTCCCTTCCCATTCATTCCCATATCCACACCCAGAGAGACACCGTCCCTTCCCATTGAATCCCATATCCACACACAGAGAGACACCTTTCCTTCCCATTCACTCCCATATCCACACCCAGAGAGACACCGTCCCTTCCCATTCACTCCCATATCCACAACCAGAGAGACACTGTCCCTTCCCATTCAATCCCATGTCCACACCCAGAGAGACACCGTCTCTTCCCGTTCACTCCCATATCCACACCCAGAGGGACACCGTCCCTTCCCTTTCACACCGAAATTCACACCCGGAGAGTTAACGTCCCATCCCTTTCACACCCATATCCACACCCAGAGAGACACCGTCCCTTCTCATTCACTCCCATATCCACACCCAGAGAGACACCGTCCCTTCTCATTCACTCCGATATCCACATGCAGAGAGACACCGTCCCTTCCCATACACTCCCATGTCCACACCCAGAGAGACACCGTCCCTTCCCGTTCACTCCCATATCACACCCAGAGAGTCACCGTCCCTTCCCATTCATTCCCATATCTACACCAAGAGAGACACCGTCCCTTCACATTCAATCCGATATCCACACCCAGAGAGACACCGTCCCTTCCGATTCACTTCCATATCCACACCCAGAGAGACACCGTCCCTTCTCATTCACTCCCATATCCACATGCAGAGAGACACCGTCGCTTGCCATTCACTCCCATGTCCACACCCAGAGAGACACCGTCCCTTCCCATTCACTCCCATATCCACACCCAGAGAGATTCCATCCCTTCCCGTTCACTCCCATATCCACACCCAGATAGACACCGTCCCTTCCCATTCACTCTCATATCCATACCCTGAGAGACACAGTCCCTTCCCATTCACTCCCATATCCACACCCAGAGAGACACCGTCCCTTCCCATTGAATCCCATATCCACACCCAAGAGACACTGTCCCTTCCCGTTCACTCCCATCTCCATACCCAGAGAGACAAAGTTCCTTCCCATTCACTCGCATATCCACACCCTGAGTGACACCGTCCCTTCCCATTCACTCCAATATCCACAATCAGAGAGACACCGTCCCTTCCCATTCACTCCCATATCCACACCCAGAGAGACACCGTCTCTTCCCGTTCACTAACATATCCACACCCAGAGACACCATCCCTTCCCTTTCACACCGATATTCACACCCAGAGAAACACCGTCCCTTCCCTTTCACTCCCATATCCACACGCAGAGAGACACCGTCCCTTCCCATTCAATCCCATGTCCACACCCAGAGAGACACAGTCTCTTCCCGTTCACTCCCATATCCACACCCAGAGACACCGTCCCGTCTCATTCACTCCCATGTCCACACCCAGAGAGACACCGTCTCTTCCCGTTCACTCCCATATCCACACCCAGAGACACCGTCCCTTCCCTTTCACACTGATATTCACACCCAGAGAAACACCGTCCCTTCCCTTTCACTCCCATATCCACACGCAGAGAGACACCATCCCTTCCCGTTCACTCCCATATCCACACCCAGAGGGACACCCACTTCCCATTCACTCCCATATCCACACCCAGAGAGACACCGTCCCTTCCCATTCACTCCCATATCCACACGCAGAGAGATACCGTCCCTTCCCATTGAAACCCATATCCACACCCAGAGAGACACTGTCCCTTCCCATTCACTCCCATATCCACACCCAGAGAGACACCGTCCCTTCCCATTGAATCCCATATCCACACCCAGAGAGACACTGTCCCTTCCCATTCATTCCCATATCCACACCCAGAGAGTACCGTCCCTTCCCATTGAATCCCATATCCACACCTAGAGAGACACTGTCCCTTCCCATTCACTCCCATATCCACACCCAGAGAGACACCGTCCCTTCCCATTGAATCCCATATCCACACCCAAGAGACACTGTCCCTTCCCGTTCACTCCCATCTCCACACCCAGAGAGACAAAGTTCCTTCCCATTCACTCGCATATCCACACCCTGAGTGACACCGTCCCTTCCCATTCACTCCAATATCCACAATCAGAGAGACACCGTCCCTTCCCATTCACTCCCATGTCCACACCCAGAGAGACACCGTCTCTTCCCGTTCACTAACATATCCACACCCAGAGACACCGTCCCTTCCCTTTCACACCGATATTCACACCCAGAGAAACACCGTCCCTTCCCTTTCACTCCCATATCCACACGCAGAGAGACACCGTCCCTTCCCATTCAATCCCATGTCCACACCCAGAGAGACACCGTCTCTTCCCGTTCACACCCATATCCACACCCAGAGACACCGTCCCTTCTCATTCACTCCCATGTCCACACCCAGAGACACCGTCCCTTCCCTTTCACACTGATATTCACACCCAGAGAAACACCGTCCCTTCCCTTTCACTCCCATATCCACACGCAGAAAGACACCATCCCTTCCCGTTCACTCCCATATCCACACCCAGTGGGACACCCACTTCCCATTCACTCCCATATCCACACCCAGAGAGACACCGTCCCTTCCCATTCACTCCCATATCCACACGCAGAGAGATACCGTCCCTTCCCATTGAAACCCATATCCACACCCAGAGAGACACTGTCCCTTCCCATTCACTCCCATATCCACACCCAGAGAGACACCGTCCCTTCCCATTGAATCCCATATCCACACCCAGAGAGACACTTTCCCTTCCCATTCATTCCCATATCCACACCCAGAGAGACACCGTCCCTTCCCATTGAATCCCATATCCACACCCCGACAGACACCATCCCTTCCCATTTACTCCAATATCCACAATCAGAGAGACACCGTCCCTTCCCATTCACTCCCATGTCCACACCCAGAGAGACACCGTCTCTTCCCGTTCACTAACATATCCACACCCAGAGACACCGTCCCTTCCCTTTCACACCGATATTCACACCCAGAGAAACACCGTCCCTTCCCTTTCACTCCCATATCCACACGCAGAGAGACAACTTTCCTTCCCATTCACTCCCATATCCACACCCAGAGTGACACCATCCCTTCCCATTCACTCCCATATCCACACCCAGAGAGACACCGTCTCTTCCCGTTCACTCCCATATCCACACCCAGAGACACCGTCCCTTCCCATTCACTCCCATTTTCACACCCAGAGAGACACCGTCCCTTCCCATTCAATCCCATATCCACACCCAGAGAGACACCGTCCCTTCCCATTGAATCCCAAATCCACACACAGAGAGACACTGACCCTTCCCATTCACTCCCATATCCACACCCAGAGAGACTCCGTCCCTTCCCATTCACTCCCATATCCACACCGAAGAGACACTGTCCCTTCCCGTTCACTCCGATCTCCACACCCAGAGAGACAAATTTCCTTCCCATTCACTCGCATATCCACAGCCTGAGTGACACCGTCCCTTCCCATTCACTCCAATATCCACAATCAGAGAGACACCGTCCCTTCTCATTCACTCCCATGTCCACACCCAGAGAGACACCGTCTCTTCCCGTTCACTCCCATATCCACACCCAGAGACACCGTCCCTTCCCTTTCACACCGATATTCACACCCAGAGAAACACCGTCCCTTCCCTTTCACTCCCATATCCACACGCAGAGAGACACCATCCCTTCCCGTTCACTCCCATATCCACACCCAGAGGGACACCCACTTCCCATTCACTCCCATATCCACACCCAGAGAGACACCGTCCCTTCCCATTCACTCCCATATCCACACGCAGAGAGATACCGTCCCTTCCCATTGAAACCCATATCCACACCCAGAGAGACACTGTCCCTTCCCATTCACTCCCATATCCACACCTAGAGAGACACCGTCCCTTCCCATTGAATCCCATATCCACACCCAGAGAGACACTGTCCCTTCCCATTCATTCCCATATCCACACCCAGAGAGACACCGTCCCTTCCCATTGAATCCCATATCCACACCCAGAGAGACACTGTCCCTTCCCATTCATTCCCATATCCACACCCAGAGAGACACCGTCCCTTCCCATTGAATCCCATATCCACACACAGAGAGACACCTTTCCTTCCCATTCACTCCCATATCCACACCCAGAGTGACACCGTCCCTTCCCATTCACTCCCATATCCACAACCAGAGAGACACTGTCCCTTCCCATTCAATCCCATGTCCACACCCAGAGAGACACCGTCTCTTCCCGTTCACTCCCATATCCACACCCAGAGGGACACCGTCCCTTCCCTTTCACACCGAAATTCACACCCGGAGAGTTAACGTCCCATCCCTTTCACACCCATATCCACACCCAGAGAGACACCGTCCCTTCTCATTCACTCCGATATCCACATGCAGAGAGACACCGTCCCTTCCCATACACTCCCATGTCCACACCCAGAGAGACACCGTCCCTTCCCGTTCACTCCCATATCACACCCAGAGAGTCACCGTCCCTTCCCATTCATTCCCATATCTACACCAAGAGAGACACCGTCCCTTCACATTCAATCCCATATCCACACCCAGAGAGACACCGTCCCTTCCGATTCACTTCCATATCCACACCCAGAGAGACACCGTCCCTTCTCATTCACTCCCATATCCACATGCAGAGAGACACCGTCACTTCCCATTCACTCCCATGTCCACACCCAGAGAGACACCGTCCCTTCCCATTCATTCTCATATCCACACCCAGAGAGACACCGTCCCTTCCCATTGAATCCCATATCCACACCCAGAGAGACACTGTCCCTTCCCATTCATTCCCATATCCACACCCAGAGAGACACCGTCCCTTCCCATTGAATCCCATATCCACACACAGAGAGACACCTTTCCTTCCCATTCACTCCCATATCCACACCCAGAGAGACACCGTCCCTTCCCATTCACTACCATATCCACAACCAGAGAGACACTGTCTCTTCCCATTCAATCCCATGTCCACACCCAGAGAGACACCGTCTCTTCCCGTTCACTCCCATATCCACACCCAGAGGGACACCGTCCCTTCCCTTTCACACCGAAATTCACACCCGGAGAGTTAACGTCCCATCCCTTTCACACCCATATCCACACCCAGAGAGACACCGTCCCTTCTCATTCACTCCCATATCCACACCCAGAGAGACACCGTCCCTTCTCATTCACTCCGATATCCACATGCAGAGAGACACCGTCCCTTCCCATACACTCCCATGTCCACACCCAGAGAGACACCGTCCCTTCCCGTTCACTCCCATATCACACCCAGAGAGTCACCGTCCCTTCCCATTCATTCCCATATCTACACCAAGAGAGACACCGTCCCTTCACATTTAATCCCATATCCACACCCAGAGAGACACCGTCCCTTCCGATTCACTTCCATATCCACACCCAGAGAGACACCGTCCCTTCTCATTCACTCCCATATCCACATGCAGAGAGACACCGTCGCTTGCCATTCACTCCCATGTCCACACCCAGAGAGACACCGTCCCTTCCCATTCACTCCCATATCCACACCCAGAGAGATTCCATCCCTTCCCGTTCACTCCCATATCCACACCCAGATAGACACCGTCCCTTCCCATTCACTCTCATATCCATACCCTGAGAGACACAGTCCCTTCCCATTCACTCCCATATCCACACCCAGAGAGACACCGTCCCTTCCCATTGAATCCCATATCCACACCCAAGAGACACTGTCCCTTCCCGTTCACTCCCATCTCCACACCCAGAGAGACAAAGTTCCTTCCCATTCACTCGCATATCCACACCCTGAGTGACACCGTCCCTTCCCATTCACTCCAATATCCACAATCAGAGAGACACCGTCCCTTCCAATTCACTCCCATATCCACACCCAGAGAGACACCGTCTCTTCCCGTTCACTAACATATCCACACCCAGAGACACCATCCCATCCCTTTCACACCGATATTCACACCCAGAGAAACACCGTCCCTTCCCTTTCACTCCCATATCCACACGCAGAGAGACACCGTCCCTTCCCATTCAATCCCATGTCCGCACCCAGAGAGACACAGTCTCTTCCCGTTCACTCCCATGTCCACACCCAGAGACACCGTCCCTTCTCATTCACTCCCATGTCCACACCCAGAGAGACACCGTCTCTTCCCGTTCACTCCCATATCCACACCCAGAGACACCGTCCCTTCCCTTTCACACTGATATTCACACCCAGAGAAACACCGTCCCTTCCCTTTCACTCCCATATCCACACGCAGAGAGACACCATCCCTTCCCGTTCACTCCCATATCCACACCCAAAGGGACACCCACTTCCCATTCACTCCCATATCCACACGCAGAGAGATACCGTCCCTTCCCATTGAAACCCATATCCACACCCAGAGAGACACTGTCCCTTCCCATTCACTCCCATATCCACACCCAGAGAGACACCGTCCCTTCCCATTGAATCCCATATCCACACCCAGAGAGACACTGTCCCTTCCCATTCATTCCCATATCCACACCCAGAGAGTACCGTCCCTTCCCATTGAATCCCATATCCACACCTAGAGAGACACTGTCCCTTCCCATTCACTCCCATATCCACACCCAGAGAGACACCGTCCCTTCCCATTGAATCCCATATCCACACCCAAGAGACACTGTCCCTTCCCGTTCACTCCCATCTCCACACCCAGAGAGACAAAGTTCCTTCCCATTCACTCGCATGTCCACACCCTGAGTGACACCGTCCCTTCCCATTCACTCCAATATCCACAATCAGAGAGACACCGTCCCTTCCCATTCACTCCCATGTCCACACCCAGAGAGACACCGTCTCTTCCCGTTCACTAACATATCCACACCCAGAGACACCGTCCCTTCCCTTTCACACCGATATTCACACCGAGAAACACCGTCCCTTCCCTTTCACTCCCATATCCACACGCAGAGAGACACCGTCCCTTCCCATTCAATCCCATATCCACACCCAGAGTGACACCGTCCCTTCCCATTCACTCCCATATCCACACGCAGAGAGACACCGTCCCTTCCCATTCAATCCCATGTCCACACCCAGAGAGACACCGTCTCTTCCCGTTCACTCCCATATCCACACCCAGAGACACCGTCCCTTCCCATTCACTCCCATTTTCACACCCAGAGAGACACCGTCCCTTCCCATTCACTCCCATATCCACACCCAGAGAGACACCGTCCCTTCCCATTGAATCCCAAATCCACACCCAGAGAGACACTGACCCTTCCCATTCACTCCCATATCCACACCCAGAGAGACTCTGTCCCTTCCCATTCACTCCCATATCCACACCGAAGAGACACTGTCCCTTCCCGTTCACTCCGATCTCCACACTCAGAGAGACAAATTTCCTTCCAATTCACTCGCATATCCACACCCTGAGTGACACCGTCCCTTCCCATTCACTCCAATATCCACAATCAGAGAGACACCGTCCCTTCTCATTCACTCCCATGTCCACACCCAGAGAGACACCGTCTCTTCCCGTTCACTCCCATATCCACACCCAGAGACACCGTCCCTTCCCTTTCACACCGATATTCACACCCAGAGAAACACCGTCCCTTCCCTTTCACTCCCATATCCACACGCAGAGAGACACCATCCCTTCCCGTTCACTCCCATATCCACACCCAGAGGGACACCCACTTCCCATTCACTCCCATATCCACACCCAGAGAGACACCGTCCCTTCCCATTCACTCCCATATCCACACGCAGAGAGATACCGTCCCTTCCCATTGAAACCCATATCCACACCCAGAGAGACACTGTCCCTTCCCATTCACTCCAATATCCACAATCAGAGAGACACCGTCCCTTCCCATTCACTCCCATGTCCACACCCAGAGAGACACCGTCTCTTCCCGTTCACTAACATATCCACACCCAGAGACACCGTCCCTTCCCTTTCACACCGATATTCACACCCAGAGAAACACCGTCCCTTCCCTTTCACTCCCATATCCACACGCAGAGAGACACCGTCCCTTCCCATTCAATCCCATGTCCACACCCAGAGAGACACCGTCTCTTCCCGTTCACACCCATATCCACACCCAGAGACACCGTCCCTTCTCATTCACTCCCATGTCCACACCCAGAGACACCGTCCCTTCCCTTTCACACTGATATTCACACCCAGAGAAACACCGTCCCTTCCCTTTCACTCCCATATCCACACGCAGAAAGACACCATCCCTTCCCGTTCACTCCCATATCCACACCCAGTGGGACACCCACTTCCCATTCACTCCCATATCCACACCCAGAGAGACACCGTCCCTTCCCATTCACTCCCATATCCACACGCAGAGAGATACCGTCCCTTCCCATTGAAACCCATATCCACACCCAGAGAGACACTGTCCCTTCCCATTCACTCCCATATCCACACCCAGAGAGACACCGTCCCTTCCCATTGAATCCCATATCCACACCCAGAGAGACACTTTCCCTTCCCATTCATTCCCATATCCACACCCAGAGAGACACCGTCCCTTCCCATTGAATCCCATATCCACACCCCGACAGACACCATCCCTTCCCATTTACTCCAATATCCACAATCAGAGAGACACCGTCCCTTCCCATTCACTCCCATGTCCACACCCAGAGAGACACCGTCTCTTCCCGTTCACTAACATATCCACACCCAGAGACACCGTCCCTTCCCTTTCACACCGATATTCACACCCAGAGAAACACCGTCCCTTCCCTTTCACTCCCATATCCACACGCAGAGAGACAACTTTCCTTCCCATTCACTCCCATATCCACACCCAGAGTGACACCATCCCTTCCCATTCACTCCCATATCCACACGCAGAGAGACACCGTCCCTTCCCATTCAATCCCATGTCCACACCCAGAGAGACACCGTCTCTTCCCGTTCACTCCCATATCCACACCCAGAGACACCGTCCCTTCCCATTCACTCCCATTTTCACACCCAGAGAGACACCGTCCCTTCCCATTCAATCCCATATCCACACCCAGAGAGACACCGTCCCTTCCCATTGAATCCCAAATCCACACACAGAGAGACACTGACCCTTCCCATTCACTCCCATATCCACACCCAGAGAGACTCCGTCCCTTCCCATTCACTCCCATATCCACACCGAAGAGACACTGTCCCTTCCCGTTCACTCCGATCTCCACACCGAGAGAGACAAATTTCCTTCCCATTCACTCGCATATCCACAGCCTGAGTGACACCGTCCCTTCCCATTCACTCCAATATCCACAATCAGAGAGACACCGTCCCTTCTCATTCACTCCCATGTCCACACCCAGAGAGACACCGTCTCTTCCCGTTCACTCCCATATCCACACCCAGAGACACCGTCCCTTCCCTTTCACACCGATATTCACACCCAGAGAAACACCGTCCCTTCCCTTTCACTCCCATATCCACACGCAGAGAGACACCATCCCTTCCCGTTCACTCCCATATCCACACCCAGAGGGACACCCACTTCCCATTCACTCCCATATCCACACCCAGAGAGACACCGTCCCTTCCCATTCACTCCCATATCCACACGCAGAGAGATACCGTCCCTTCCCATTGAAACCCATATCCACACCCAGAGAGACACTGTCCCTTCCCATTCACTCCCATATCCACACCTAGAGAGACACCGTCCCTTCCCATTGAATCCCATATCCACACCCAGAGAGACACTGTCCCTTCCCATTCATTCCCATATCCACACCCAGAGAGACACCGTCCCTTCCCATTGAATCCCATATCCACACCCAGAGAGACACTGTCCCTTCCCATTCATTCCCATATCCACACCCAGAGAGACACCGTCCCTTCCCATTGAATCCCATATCCACACACAGAGAGACACCTTTCCTTCCCATTCACTCCCATATCCACACCCAGAGTGACACCGTCCCTTCCCATTCACTCCCATATCCACAACCAGAGAGACACTGTCCCTTCCCATTCAATCCCATGTCCACACCCAGAGAGACACCGTCTCTTCCCGTTCACTCCCATATCCACACCCAGAGGGACACCGTCCCTTCCCTTTCACACCGAAATTCACACCCGGAGAGTTAACGTCCCATCCCTTTCACACCCATATCCACACCCAGAGAGACACCGTCCCTTCTCATTCACTCCGATAACCACATGCAGAGAGACACCGTCCCTTCCCATACACTCCCATGTCCACACCCAGAGAGACACCGTCCCTTCCCGTTCACTCCCATATCACACCCAGAGAGTCACCGTCCCTTCCCATTCATTCCCATATCTACACCAAGAGAGACACCGTCCCTTCACATTCAATCCCATATCCACACCCAGAGAGACACCGTCCCTTCCGATTCACTTCCATATCCACACCCAGAGAGACACCGTCCCTTCTCATTCACTCCCATATCCACATGCAGAGAGACACCGTCGCTTCCCATTCACTCCCATGTCCACACCCAGAGAGACACCGTCCCTTCCCATTCATTCTCATATCCACACCCAGAGAGACACCGTCCCTTCCCATTGAATCCCATATCCACACCCAGAGAGACACTGTCCCTTCCCATTCATTCCCATATCCACACCCAGAGAGACACCGTCCCTTCCCATTGAATCCCATATCCACACACAGAGAGACACCTTTCCTTCCCATTCACTCCCATATCCACACCCAGAGAGACACCGTCCCTTCCCATTCACTCCCATATCCACAACCAGAGAGACACTGTCCCTTCCCATTCAATCCCATGTCCACACCCAGAGAGACACCGTCTCTTCCCGTTCACTCCCATATCCACACCCAGAGGGACACCGTCCCTTCCCTTTCACACCGAAATTCACACCCGGAGAGTTAACGTCCCATCCCTTTCACACCCATATCCACACCCAGAGAGACACCGTCCCTTCTCATTCACTCCCATATCCACACCCAGAGAGACACCGTCCCTTCTCATTCACTCCGATATCCACATGCAGAGAGACACCGTCCCTTCCCATACACTCCCATGTCCACACCCAGAGAGACACCGTCCCTTCCCGTTCACTCCCATATCACACCCAGAGAGTCACCGTCCCTTCCCATTCATTCCCATATCTACACCAAGAGAGACACCGTCCCTTCACATTTAATCCCATATCCACACCCAGAGAGACACCGTCCCTTCCGATTCACTTCCATATCCACACCCAGAGAGACACCGTCCCTTCTCATTCACTCCCATATCCACATGCAGAGAGACACCGTCGCTTGCCATTCACTCCCATGTCCACACCCAGAGAGACACCGTCCCTTCCCATTCACTCCCATATCCACACCCAGAGAGATTCCATCCCTTCCCGTTCACTCCCATATCCACACCCAGATAGACACAGTCCCTTCCCATTCACTCCCATATCCACACCCAGAGAGACACCGTCCCTTCCCATTGAATCCCATATCCACACCCAAGAGACACTGTCCCTTCCCGTTCACTCCCATCTCCACACCCAGAGAGACAAAGTTCCTTCCCATTCACTCGCATATCCACACCCTGAGTGACACCGTCCCTTCCCATTCACTCCAATATCCACAATCAGAGAGACACCGTCCCTTCCCATTCACTCCCATATCCACACCCAGAGAGACACCGTCTCTTCCCGTTCACTAACATATCCACACCCAGAGACACCATCCCATCCCTTTCACACCGATATTCACACCCAGAGAAACACCGTCCCTTCCCTTTCACTCCCATATCCACACGCAGAGAGACACCGTC
This sequence comes from Hypanus sabinus, assembly GCF_030144855.1. Lineage (NCBI taxonomy): Eukaryota > Metazoa > Chordata > Chondrichthyes > Myliobatiformes > Dasyatidae > Hypanus > Hypanus sabinus. Next base: position 243,582 of record NW_026781325.1, read on the forward strand.
CCTTCCCATTCAATCCCATGTCCACACCCAGAGAGACACAGTCTCTTCCCGTTCACTCCCATGTCCACACCCAGAGACACCGTCCCTTCTCATTCACTCCCATGTCCACACCCAGAGAGACACCGTCTCTTCCCGTTCACTCCCATATCCACACCCAGAGACACCGTCCCTTCCCTTTCACACTGATATTCACACCCAGAGAAACACCGTCCCTTCCCTTTCACTCCCATATCCACACGCAGAGAGACACCATCCCTTCCCGTTCACTCCCATATCCACACCCAGAGGGACACCCACTTCCCATTCACTCCCATATCCACACCCAGAGAGACACCGTCCCTTCCCATTCACTCCCATATCCACACGCAGAGAGATACCGTCCCTTCCCATTGAAACCCATATCCACACCCAGAGAGACACTGTCCCTTCCCATTCACTCCCATATCCACACCCAGAGAGACACCGTCCCTTCCCATTGAATCCCATATCCACACCCAGAGAGACACTGTCCCTTCCCATTCATTCCCATATCCACACCCAGAGAGTACCGTCCCTTCCCATTGAATCCCATATCCACACCTAGAGAGACACTGTCCCTTCCCATTCACTCCCATATCCACACCCAGAGAGACACCGTCCCTTCCCATTGAATCCCATATCCACACCCAAGAGACACTGTCCCTTCCCGTTCACTCCCATCTCCACACCCAGAGAGACAAAGTTCCTTCCCATTCACTCGCATGTCCACACCCTGAGTGACACCGTCCCTTCCCATTCACTCCAATATCCACAATCAGAGAGACACCGTCCCTTCCCATTCACTCCCATGTCCACACCCAGAGAGACACCGTCCCTTCCCTTTCACACCGATATTCACACCCAGAGAAACACCGTCCCTTCCCTTTCACTCCCATATCCACACGCAGAGAGACAACTTTCCTTCCCATTCACTCCCATATCCACACCCAGAGTGACACCATCCCTTCCCATTCACTCCCATATCCACATGCAGAGAGACACCGTCCCTTCCCATTCAATCCCATGTCCACACCCAGAGAGACACCGTCTCTTCCCGTTCACTCCCATATCCACACCCAGAGACACCGTCCCTTCCCATTCACTCCCATTTTCACACCCAGAGAGACACCGTCCCTTCCCATTCAATCCCATATCCACACCCAGAGAGACACCGTCCCTTCCCATTGAATCCCAAATCCACACACAGAGAGACACTGACCCTTCCCATTCACTCCCATATCCACACCCAGAGAGACTCCGTCCCTTCCCATTCACTCCCATATCCACACCGAAGAGACACTGTCCCTTCCCGTTCACTCCGATCTCCACACCCAGAGAGACAAATTTCCTTCCCATTCACTCGCATATCCACAGCCTGAGTGACACCGTCCCTTCCCATTCACTCCAATATCCACAATCAGAGAGACACCGTCCCTTCTCATTCACTCCCATGTCCACACCCAGAGAGACACCGTCTCTTCCCGTTCACTCCCATATCCACACCCAGAGACACCGTCCCTTCCCTTTCACACCGATATTCACACCCAGAGAAACACCGTCCCTTCCCTTTCACTCCCATATCCACACGCAGAGAGACACCATCCCTTCCCGTTCACTCCCATATCCACACCCAGAGGGACACCCACTTCCCATTCACTCCCATATCCACACCCAGAGAGACACCGTCCCTTCCCATTCACTCCCATATCCACACGCAGAGAGATACCGTCCCTTCCCATTGAAACCCATATCCACACCCAGAGAGACACTGTCCCTTCCCATTCACTCCCATATCCACACCTAGAGAGACACCGTCCCTTCCCATTGAATCCCATATCCACACCCAGAGAGACACTGTCCCTTCCCATTCATTCCCATATCCACACCCAGAGAGACACCGTCCCTTCCCATTGAATCCCATATCCACACCCAGAGAGACACTGTCCCTTCCCATTCATTCCCATATCCACACCCAGAGAGACACCGTCCCTTCCCATTGAATCCCATATCCACACACAGAGAGACACCTTTCCTTCCCATTCACTCCCATATCCACACCCAGAGTGACACCGTCCCTTCCCATTCACTCCCATATCCACAACCAGAGAGACACTGTCCCTTCCCATTCAATCCCATGTCCACACCCAGAGAGACACCGTCTCTTCCCGTTCACTCCCATATCCACACCCAGAGGGACACCGTCCCTTCCCTTTCACACCGAAATTCACACCCGGAGAGTTAACGTCCCATCCCTTTCACACCCATATCCACACCCAGAGAGACACCGTCCCTTCTCATTCACTCCGATAACCACATGCAGAGAGACACCGTCCCTTCCCATACACTCCCATGTCCACACCCAGAGAGACACCGTCCCTTCCCGTTCACTCCCATATCACACCCAGAGAGTCACCGTCCCTTCCCATTCATTCCCATATCTACACCAAGAGAGACACCGTCCCTTCACATTCAATCCCATATCCACACCCAGAGAGACACCGTCCCTTCCGATTCACTTCCATATCCACACCCAGAGAGACACCGTCCCTTCTCATTCACTCCCATATCCACATGCAGAGAGACACCGTCGCTTCCCATTCACTCCCATGTCCACACCCAGAGAGACACCGTCCCTTCCCATTCATTCTCATATCCACACCCAGAGAGACACCGTCCCTTCCCATTGAATCCCATATCCACACCCAGAGAGACACTGTCCCTTCCCATTCATTCCCATATCCACACCCAGAGAGACACCGTCCCTTCCCATTGAATCCCATATCCACACACAGAGAGACACCTTTCCTTCCCATTCACTCCCATATCCACACCCAGAGAGACACCGTCCCTTCCCATTCACTCCCATATCCACAACCAGAGAGACACTGTCCCTTCCCATTCAATCCCATGTCCACACCCAGAGAGACACCGTCTCTTCCCGTTCACTCCCATATCCACACCCAGAGGGACACCGTCCCTTCCCTTTCACACCGAAATTCACACCCGGAGAGTTAACGTCCCATCCCTTTCACACCCATATCCACACCCAGAGAGACACCGTCCCTTCTCATTCACTCCCATATCCACACCCAGAGAGACACCGTCCCTTCTCATTCACTCCGATATCCACATGCAGAGAGACACCGTCCCTTCCCATACACTCCCATGTCCACACCCAGAGAGACACCGTCCCTTCCCGTTCACTCCCATATCACACCCAGAGAGTCACCGTCCCTTCCCATTCATTCCCATATCTACACCAAGAGAGACACCGTCCCTTCACATTTAATCCCATATCCACACCCAGAGAGACACCGTCCCTTCCGATTCACTTCCATATCCACACCCAGAGAGACACCGTCCCTTCTCATTCACTCCCATATCCACATGCAGAGAGACACCGTCGCTTGCCATTCACTCCCATGTCCACACCCAGAGAGACACCGTCCCTTCCCATTCACTCCCATATCCACACCCAGAGAGATTCCATCCCTTCCCGTTCACTCCCATATCCACACCCAGATAGACACAGTCCCTTCCCATTCACTCCCATATCCACACCCAGAGAGACACCGTCCCTTCCCATTGAATCCCATATCCACACCCAAGAGACACTGTCCCTTCCCGTTCACTCCCATCTCCACACCCAGAGAGACAAAGTTCCTTCCCATTCACTCGCATATCCACACCCTGAGTGACACCGTCCCTTCCCATTCACTCCAATATCCACAATCAGAGAGACACCGTCCCTTCCCATTCACTCCCATATCCACACCCAGAGAGACACCGTCTCTTCCCGTTCACTAACATATCCACACCCAGAGACACCATCCCATCCCTTTCACACCGATATTCACACCCAGAGAAACACCGTCCCTTCCCTTTCACTCCCATATCCACACGCAGAGAGACACCGTCCCTTCCCATTCAATCCCATGTCCACACCCAGAGAGACACAGTCTCTTCCCGTTCACTCCCATGTCCACACCCAGAGACACCGTCCCTTCTCATTCACTCCCATGTCCACACCCAGAGAGACACCGTCTCTTCCCGTTCACTCCCATATCCACACCCAGAGACACCGTCCCTTCCCTTTCACACTGATATTCACACCCAGAGAAACACCGTCCCTTCCCTTTCACTCCCATATCCACACGCAGAGAGACACCATCCCTTCCCGTTCACTCCCATATCCACACCCAGAGGGACACCCACTTCCCATTCACTCCCATATCCACACCCAGAGAGACACCGTCCCTTCCCATTCACTCCCATATCCACACGCAGAGAGATACCGTCCCTTCCCATTGAAACCCATATCCACACCCAGAGAGACACTGTCCCTTCCCATTCACTCCCATATCCACACCCAGAGAGACACCGTCCCTTCCCATTGAATCCCATATCCACACCCAGAGAGACACTGTCCCTTCCCATTCATTCCCATATCCACACCCAGAGAGTACCGTCCCTTCCCATTGAATCCCATATCCACACCTAGAGAGACACTGTCCCTTCCCATTCACTCCCATATCCACACCCAGAGAGACACCGTCCCTTCCCATTGAATCCCATATCCACACCCAAGAGACACTGTCCCTTCCCGTTCACTCCCATCTCCACACCCAGAGAGACAAAGTTCCTTCCCATTCACTCGCATGTCCACACCCTGAGTGACACCGTCCCTTCCCATTCACTCCAATATCCACAATCAGAGAGACACCGTCCCTTCCCATTCACTCCCATGTCCACACCCAGAGAGACACCGTCTCTTCCCGTTCACTAACATATCCACACCCAGAGACACCGTCCCTTCCCTTTCACACCGATATTCACACCGAGAAACACCGTCCCTTCCCTTTCACTCCCATATCCACACGCAGAGAGACACCGTCCCTTCCCATTCAATCCCATATCCACACCCAGAGTGACACCGTCCCTTCCCATTCACTCCCATATCCACACGCAGAGAGACACCGTCCCTTCCCATTCAATCCCATGTCCACACCCAGAGAGACACCGTCTCTTCCCGTTCACTCCCATATCCACACCCAGAGACACCGTCCCTTCCCATTCACTCCCATTTTCACACCCAGAGAGACACCGTCCCTTCCCATTCACTCCCATATCCACACCCAGAGAGACACCGTCCCTTCCCATTGAATCCCAAATCCACACCCAGAGAGACACTGACCCTTCCCATTCACTCCCATATCCACACCCAGAGAGACTCTGTCCCTTCCCATTCACTCCCATATCCACACCGAAGAGACACTGTCCCTTCCCGTTCACTCCGATCTCCACACTCAGAGAGACAAATTTCCTTCCAATTCACTCGCATATCCACACCCTGAGTGACACCGTCCCTTCCCATTCACTCCAATATCCACAATCAGAGAGACACCGTCCCTTCTCATTCACTCCCATGTCCACACCCAGAGAGACACCGTCTCTTCCCGTTCACTCCCATATCCACACCCAGAGACACCGTCCCTTCCCTTTCACACCGATATTCACACCCAGAGAAACACCGTCCCTTCCCTTTCACTCCCATATCCACACGCAGTGAGACACCATCCCTTCCCGTTCACTCCCATATCCACACCCAGAGGGACACCCACTTCCCATTCACTCCCATATCCACACCCAGAGAGACACCGTCCCTTCCCATTCACTCCCATATCCACACGCAGAGAGATACCGTCCCTTCCCATTGAAACCCATATCCACACCCAGAGAGACACTGTCCCTTCCCATTCACTCCCATATCCACACCCAGAGAGACACTGTCCCTTCCCATTGAATCCCATATCCACACCCAGAGAGACACTGTCCCTTCCCATTCATTCCCATATCCACACCCAGAGAGACACCGTCCCTTCCCATTGAATCCCATATCCACACCCAGAGAGACACTGTCCCTTCCCATTCATTCCCATATCCACACCCAGAGAGACACCATCCCTTCCCATTGAATCCCATATCCACACACAGAGAGACACCTTTCCTTCCCATTCACTCCCATATCCACACCCAGAGTGACACCGTCCCTTCCCATTCACTCCCATATCCACAAACAGAGAGACACCGTCCCTCCCCATTCAATCCCATGTCCACACCCAGAGAGACACCGTCTCTTCTCGTTCACTCCCATATCCACACCCAGAGACACCGTCCCTTCCCTTTCACACCGATATTCACACCCAGAGAGACCCCGTCCCTTCCCGTTCACTCCGATACCCACACGCAGATAGACACCATCCCCTCCCGTTCACTCCCATATCCACACCCAGAGGGACACCGTCCCTTCCCTTTCACACCGAAATTCACACCCGGAGAGTTAACGTCCCATCCCTTTCACACCCATATCCACACCCATAGAGACACCGTCCCTTCTCATTCACTCCGATATCCACATGCAGAGAGACACCGTCCCTTCCCATACACTCCCATGTCCACACCCAGAGAGACACCGTCCCTTCCCGTTCACTCCCTATCACACCCAGAGAGTCACCGTCCCTTCCCATTCAATCCCATATCCACACCCAGAGAGACACCGTCCCTTCCGATTCACTTCCATATCCACACCCAGAGAGACACCGTCCCTTCTCATTCACTCCCATATCCACACCCAGAGGGACACCCACTTCCCATTCACTCCCATATCCACACCCAGAGAGACACCGTCCCTTCCCATTCACTCCCATATCCACACGCAGAGAGATACCGTCCCTTCCCATTGAAACCCATATCCACACCCAGAGAGACACTGTCCCTTCCCATTCACTCCGATATCCACATGCAGAGAGACACCGTCCCTTCCCATACACTCCCATGTCCACACCCAGAGAGACACCGTCCCTTCCCGTTCACTCCCTATCACACCCAGAGAGTCACCGTCCCTTCCCATTCAATCCCATATCCACACCCAGAGAGACACCGTCCCTTCCCATTCACTCCCATATCCATACCCTGAGAGACACCGTCCCTTCCCTTTCACACCGATATTCACACCCATAGAAACACCGTCCCTTCCCTTTCACTCCCATATCCACACGCAGAGAGACACCATCCCTTCCCGTTCACACCCATATCCACACCCAGAGGGACACCCACTTCCCATTCACTCCCATATCCACACCCAGAGAGACACCGTCCCTTCCCATTCACTCCCATATCCACACGCAGAGAGATACCGTCCCTTCCCATTGAAACCCATATCCACACCCAGAGAGACACTGTCCCTTCCCATTCACTCCCATATCCACACCCAGAGAGACACTGTCCCTTCCCATTGAATCCCATATCCACACCCAGAGAGACACTGTCCCTTCCCATTCATTCCCATATCCACACCCAGAGAGACACCGTCCCTTCCCATTGAATCCCATATCCACACCCAGAGAGACACTGTCCCTTCCCATTCATTCCCATATCCACACCCAGAGAGACACCATCCCTTCCCATTGAATCCCATATCCACACACAGAGAGACACCTTTCCTTCCCATTCACTCCCATATCCACACCCAGAGTGACACCGTCCCTTCCCATTCACTCCCATGTCCACAACCAGAGAGACACCGTCCCTTCCCGTTCACTCCCTATCACACCCAGAGAGTCACCGTCCCTTCCCATTCAATCCCATATCCACACCCAGAGAGACACCGTCCCTTCCCATTCACTCCCATATCCATACCCTGAGAGACACAGTCCCTTCCCATTCACTCCCATATCCACACGCAGAGAGACACCGTCCCTTCCCATTCAATCCCATGTCCACACCCAGAGAGACACCGTCTCTTCCCGTTCACTCCCATATCCACACCCAGAGACACCGTCCCTTCCCATTCACTCCCATTTTCACACCCAGAGAGACACCGTCCCTTCCCATTCACTCCCATATCCACACCCAGAGAGACACCGTCCCTTCCCATTGAATCCCAAATCCACACCCAGAGAGACACTGACCCTTCCCATTCACTCCCATATCCACACCCAGAGAGACTCCAACCCTTCCCATTCACTCCCATATCCACACCCAAGAGACACTGTCCCTTCCCGTTCACTTCCATCTCCACACCCAGAGAGACAAATTTCCTTCCCATTCACTCGCATATCCACACCCTGGGTGACACCGTCCCTTCCCATTCACTCCAATATCCACAATCAGAGAGACACCGTCCCTTCTCATTCACTCCCATGTCCACACCCAGAGAGACACCGTCTCTTCCCGTTCACTCCCATATCCACACCCAGAGACACCGTCCCTTCCCTTTCACACCGATATTCACACCCAGAGAAACACCGTCCCTTCCCTTTCACTCCCATATCCACACGCAGAGAGACACCATCCCTTCCTGTTCACTCCCATATCCACACCCAGAGGGACACCCACTTCCCATTCACTCCCATATCCACACCCAGAGAGACACCGTCCCTTCCCATTCACTCCCATATCCACACGCAGAGAGATACCGTCCCTTCCCATTGAAACCCATATCCACACCCAGAGAGACACTGGCCCTTCCCATTCACTCCCATATCCACACCCAGAGAGACACCGTCCCTTCCCATTGAATCCCATATCCACACCCAGAGAGACACTGTCCCTTCCCATTCATTCCCATATCCACACCCAGAGAGACACCGTCCCTTCCCATTGAATCCCATATCCACACCCAGAGAGACACTGTCCCTTCCCATTCATTCCCATATCCACACCCAGAGAGACACCATCCCTTCCCATTGAATCCCATATCCACACACAGAGAGACACCTTTCCTTCCCATTCACTCCCATATCCACACCCAGAGTGACAGCGTCCCTTCCCATTCACTCCCATATCCACAAACAGAGAGACACCGTCCCTCCCCATTCAATCCCATATCCATACCCTGAGAGACACAGTCCCTTCCCATTCACTCCCATATCCACACGCAGAGAGACACCGTCCCTTCCCGTTCACTCCCATATCCACACCCAGAGACACCGTCCTTTCCTTTTCACACCGATATTCACACCCAGAGAAACACCGTCCCTTCCCTTTCACTCCCATATCCACACGCAGAGAGACACCATCCCTTCCCGTTCACTCCCATATCCACACCCAGAGGGACACCCACTTCCCATTCACTCCCATATCCACACCCAGAGAGACACCGTCCCTTCCCATTCACTCCCATATGCACACGCAGAGAGATACCGTCCCTTCCCATTGAAACCCATATCCACACCCAGAGAGACACTGTCCCTTCCCATTCACTCCCATATCCACACCCAGAGAGACACCGTCCCTTCCCATTGAATCCCATATCCACACCCAGAGAGACACTGTCCCTTCCCATTCATTCCCATATCCACACCCAGAGAGACACCGTCCCTTCCCATTGAATCCCATATCCACACCCAGAGAGACTGTCCCTTCCCATTCATTCCCATATCCACACCCAGAGAGACACCATCCCTTCCCATTGAATCCCATATCCACACACAGAGAGACACCTTTCCTTCCCATTCACTCCCATATCCACACCCAGAGTGACAGCGTCCCTTCCCATTCACTCCCATATCCACAAACAGAGAGACACCGTCCCTCCCCATTCAATCCCATGTCCACACCCAGAGAGACACCGTCACTTCCCATTCACTCCCATATCCACACCCAGAGAAATCGTCCCTTCCCATTCACTCGCACATCACACCCACTGTCCCTTACCGTTCACTCCCATATCCACACCCAGAGAGACACCGTCCCTTCCCTTTCACTCCCATGTCACACCCAGAGAGACACCGTCCCTTCCCATTCAATCCCATAGCCACACCCAGAGACACCGTCCCTTCCCATTCACTCCCATATCCACACCCAGAGAGACACCGTCCCTTCCCATTCACTCCCATATCCACACCCAGAGAGACACCGTCCCTTCCCATTCACTCCCATATCCACACCCAGAGAGACACTGTCCCTTCCCATTCATTCCCATATCACACCCAGAGAGACACCATCCCTTCTCATTTAATCCGATATCCACATGCAGAGAGACACCATCCCTTCCCATTCACTCCCATATCCACACCCAGAGAGACACCGTCCCTTCCGATTCACTCCCATATCACACCCAGAGAGACCGTCCCTTCCTATTCAATCCCATATCCACACGCAGAGAGACACCGTCCCTTCCCATTCACTCCCATATCCACACCCAGAGAGACACCATCCCTTCCCATTCAATCCCATATCCACACCCAGAGAGACATCGTCACTTCCCATTCACTCCCATATCCACACCCAGAGAAATCGTCCCTTCCCATTCACTCCCACATCACACCCACTGTCCCTTACCGTTCACTCCCATATCCACACCCAGAGAGACACCGTCCCTTCCCTTTCACTCCCATGTCACACCCAGAGAGACACCGTCCCTTCCCATTCAATCCCATAGCCACACCCAGAGAGACACCATCCCTTCCCATTCAATCCCATATCCACACCCAGAGAGACACCGTCACTTCCCATTCACTCCCATATCCACACCCAGAGAAATCGTCCCTTCCCATTCACTCCCACATCACACCCACTGTCCCTTACCGTTCACTCCCATATCCACACCCAGAGAGACACCGTCCCTTCCCTTTCACTCCCATGTCACACCCAGAGAGACACCGTCCCTTCCCATTCAATCCCATAGCCACACCCAGAGAGACACCATCCCTTCCCATTCACTCCCATATCACACCCAGAGAGCCACCGTCCCTTCCCATTCATTCCCACTGACCACACTCTGATTGCGACCCCCCCTTCCCATTCACTCCCTCCATCCGCACTCCCAATGGGACCAACCCATTGCCACCCACCTCTACAGTCCATGGGGTGTGGAATCTCAGGAAATTTCTGCCCTGGTGGGAGGTTGAGGGGAGTATCGGTGGGATAATCTAAGAGCGAACGTCCGTGCTGGTCCAGAATGAAAGAGTACAGGTGTCCCCCGCGTTACGAATGTTCGCTTTACACCACTTCGCTTTTCCAAAAGACTTACATTAGGAACCTGTTTTCGCATTGCAAAGAGGATTTTCACTATTAAGAAAATCTTTCCCATATATACATTAATGGTTATTCGCTTTATGCCATGATGACTTAAAAAGATTTCGTAGGAACGCTCTACCTTTGTGGGGTGGGAGAGCCCCGTACACAATGACAATAAACTGCAGAATGAAGTGTAACAGTTACACAAAAAGTGCAGTGGGGGTAAACAAATAAATGGAAGGGCCACGGTGTTAGCTCAGGAGATAACATTGAATTCTTCTTTTAACATAAAAGAGGTCTGTCTGATCACAGCGGGATAGAAAATGTCCTTGAGTCTGGTGCTGTGTGCTTCCTGTCCGATGGCAGGGAAGGTAGTGAGAGTGTCTGGAGTGGACAGGGTCTTTGATTATGCTGGACGCTGTACTGGGACAGTGGGAGTGCGGACAGAGTGCTTGGAAGGGAGGATGATGTGACCTCAAATCTCTGAAGTTGCCATATCAAATCGTGATGCATCCAGACAGGACGCTTTCTCTGAAGCATCAATAAAAATTGGTGAGGGTGGATGGGCACATGCCATATTTCTTAGCAGAGGTGTTGGTGAGCTTTATTGGCTGTGGCAATGGTTGCACCAGCACGGATGTTCGTTCTTTAGTAATCCCACCAGTGCTCTCCCCCACCTCCCTCCAAGGCAGAGAATTCCTGAGATTCCCCATCCTGTGCCAGGTTCCAACCCCCCCCCCCCACCAGTGTTTAATGACCTGCTCCACTAAACCTGTAATTTTGTCCACTTGATCATGACTGTCTCACTGGGAAGACATCTCCTCATCTCCTCTGTTCTGTCCCCTGAATATCTGAGATGTCTATGTGTTTGCCCCTCATGTGCGTGTCTAACACACTAATCCCCTCTGTCTACACAATGTCCATATCCCTCCATTCCCCACACATCCATGTGTGTGTCTGACACACTAATCCCCTCTGTCTACACAATGTCCATATCCCTCCATCCCCCACATATTCATGTGCGTGTCTGACACACTAATCCCCTCTGTCTACACAATCTCCATATCCCTCCATTCCCCACACATTCATGTGTGTGTCTGACACACTAATCCCCTCTGTCTGCACAATGTCCATATCCCTCCATTCCCCACACATTCATTTGTCTAACACACTAATCCCCTCTGTCTACACAATGTCCATATCCCTCCATTCCCCACACATTCATGTGTCTGACACACTAATCCCCTCTGTCTACACAATGTCCGTATACCTCCATTCCCCACACGTTCATGAGTCTAACACACTAATCCCCTCTGTCTACACAATCTCCATATCCCTCCATTCCCCACACATTCATGTGTGTGTCTAATAGCTTTTAAAACACCCCTATTTCTGGGTGGGGTTAGTCCATACACTCCATATCGGTCACATTACCTGGCCCCCATCTACAGGTCAGGAGTGTGGTGGCCCCCCCCCCCATCCAGCCCAGCCCATCACGTGAAGCCCGTCTCCCGGGCGTGTCGCCATGCGGGCCGGGTGCTCCTCCAGTCTGGCCACCAGGTCCGGGAACAGTCGTGCATCCGGTTCCGCACTTGGACAACTGTCTTCCTAAGATTATTATTTGCCTTAAGTTCTTCTATAGTTTGGTTGTTTATCAGTGTTTGCTTAAACATAATTTTCATAAAGGTTGTTATATTTCTTTATTTTCCTGTGAATGCCTACATAATGAGTCTCAGGGTAGAATAGGGTGACAGATAAATACTTGGATAACACACTTCCTTTACCTTCTATGTCACAAAGGGTTAACACTTTCATTCCTAAATACCAGCCACCATGTGACCTCGTTAAGCAATTATTCGAAACCGTCTGATGCATCCACCGTATAAAGCCGGAGCTGGGACGGGACGGGAGTTAACGGGCACCATGGCGGATCTCAGCGTGGAAGTGGCGCAGGTGGGGATGGCGGTGACTGCCACTCTTTTGTAAGAGGTGGAGGTTATGAGGCATGGTTGGGAGGGACTGGAGATTAATGGGTGGAAAGGTAAGAGAGAAGGGTGGGACGATGGAGGAGGGAAAATAGTGGTTGAGTGGAGACAAGAGGAGGTGGGTGGGATAAATGTGTCAATGGGGGAGACATGATCTGGGTGGGAGATGGGGAGATGTCCTGCCCTTTAGACAGGCCTATGGAGGGATATAGGCCTCGTGCACTCGAGAGAAACTTGAATCATTGGAACATCGTGGCCAGCACTGGTGTCTCGGGCCGAACGGCCTTTCCCTGTTCAGTTCCCGGTTATACGGGTGAAGTGAGATGGAGAAACCGGTGAGGTCCGGGGGTGGGGGTCTGCACGGATGGGCCAGCCCCGTTCCCGGGCGCAAGGGAGGTCGCACCGTGGGCGATGGACGCGGTGCTCTGGGCAGGCTTGTCCGAAACGCTTCTCACGCCACCGCTCTCTCCGCAGCTAGCCATGGAGCAGGAGGTGGATGGGATGCTGCGGCACTTGACGGATGCCATGGAGAGCGGCGGGTTGCCCGCACTGGCCAGGGAGGTGCGGGAGATGCGGGAGAAAGTCAGGGACGTGACGGCGCAGGTGGCGGTGACCGGGCCGCCCGGCGTCGGCAAGACCACCTTCATTACCACGGCACTGCGACTGTCGGCGGAGGCGGCCGCCACTCTGCAGCAGGCGCCCAAGCCCGCGTCCTGCGCGCAGCCCGGCCAGCCCCGAGCCGTCTTCTGGGAGCTGCCCGCTATCGACGAGGCGTCGTTCTGCGCCGACGCCTACCTGCGGCAGGTGGACGCCGGCCAGTACACCGGCTTCCTCATCCTCTCCTGCGCGGAGTTCAGCCGGGAGATCCTGCGCCTGGCCTCCGAGCTGCGGAGCATGGGCAAACCCTTCTGCCTGATCCGCTCCAAGATTGACCTGCGACGGCGTTGCTACAGGAAGAGGCAGTTCGCGGATGAGGTGCTGTGCGCCCTGCGGAGGGAGCCGCTGCCCCACCTGGACCTGGAGTATGCCGTCGGCCGCCTCTTCCACGTGGATTGCAGGGACTCCGAGGACTTCGACTTCAAGCCGTGCGTGCAGGCGCTGCAGGACGCGTCGCCGTCCGCCCTACTGAGGCACTGCCTCCTCGTCTCTCTCAGTTACCTCTCCAACAAGTTCCAGCTGAAGACCTCCCTCAAGCAGCTCACCCCGATCTGGGCCATCCACAGCCTCGTGGTGGACCCAGTGGGCTCGGCCGGCCTGCCCTACCCGGTGAACGCGCGTTTCCTCGTGGACGAGATCTACCTCTACCGCCTGATCCTGGGCATCGACTTCCAGACGCTGCGGCTGCAAGCCCAGCGGCTGCGGCTGCCCGCCTTCGTGCTGTCGGACGAGCTGTGTGCCGGTCTGCCCTGCGCGCTCAGCGAGGTGGACGTCGTGGCCGAGCTGAACAAGTGGACTTCCCTGAAGGTTCCCGTCGCCAACAGTAAACTCAAGTGGGTGCCGCTGCTTCGGCAGCTGCCCGGCGGCCTGCTCTCCGGTGCCGCCGTCATCCGCCTGCTGGATTTCATGGTGACCCAGTACATGATCGATGTCTACAGGATCGAGAGCAAGATCGCGGCCGTACTGAGGGGGGATTGAGGCCGACACTGGGGAGGTGGTGGGCGGGGATTGCGACGCGAACGGGTTTGGAACGGGATCTGGTTTATCTATTGCAGGGTGGGTTGGCTTGATTCGGACTCTTGGGACTGCAGATGTCTGAAGTCACCTTAACAGAATCGTCTCTGAATCACCCACCAATGTTTTGTAGTGTTGGACCGTCTCCTGGGAAGTGGTGGTGGTGTAACCCATCCCCAGTGGATTGGGAGAAGGTGGTGTTTCTTCCTGGTCTGAAGTGGAGAGGTTGCACCCCGACCATGATAAAGTCCAAATATGCACTTTAATTTATTCCCCTTCCAACCTGACTTACAAGCACTCCAGGGATCATTTAAAAAAAAAGCAGATTTGAGAAAAACTGGTGTCCATGGTGTGGACAAATCCAGCAGAGATGGTTCTTTTTTTGGGGGGGGGGGGGGTCAGCTGGATTTGCCCACTTCAATGGGGTTTA
This sequence comes from Hypanus sabinus, assembly GCF_030144855.1. NCBI lineage: Eukaryota > Metazoa > Chordata > Chondrichthyes > Myliobatiformes > Dasyatidae > Hypanus > Hypanus sabinus. The sequence continues at coordinate 258,708 of NW_026781325.1, forward strand.
ATTGGATGTAGTCTTCTCCAGGGATGATTACTAATGCCACTTCACAAAGCCTTGTGGAAACGCGGGCTGTTTACCAGGTTTGGCATCTCTTCCTTGCTGGTGGCAGATCTCAGAAGACTACACCTCTATGACTTGACAAGTTGTGTAACTGGAGTGTGCGTTGCAAGCTGCCTGTCATTAAATGAAGTTGATGCTGGAATACTTTCGCTGCACTTGTCTAGCACTTTTGTACTTGTCACTTGAATTTAAATGGTTAATAAATGAAATTCACTAATTTATTTTGAAGCCTACATGGGTTTTTTATGAGCAGTTAATCACCAGGTTTACAAATTTTGGGATCACCCTGTGCATAGTTCATCTCCAGATCCCCGGGTCAGACTACGCCAGGAGCTCAGTTCCTCTTGGCACATGAAGGGTTTGTTATTCTAATAACAGCAGGGTAGAAGCTCTTTTGAGCCTGGCTTTCCTAACGGCAGAGAAAGTCTGCACGGAGTCTTGGATATCCAGACTGAAGATGTGCAGCAGACTGTTGTGTCCACAACTGTTGTGAGCTGAGGAGTTGAGCTGCCAATGAGTGATGCACTCAAATACAATGCTTTCTACTCCACATTTAAATGCAGAAACAAGCATGCCCCTCCTGAGGAAGTAGAGGTGTTGGTAGGATTTCTTCTTGACATTAACATGCTGGACCAGGACAGGCAAATGATAATGTTCACTCCTAGGAAATTTAAATAATCTCCAAAGAAGCTGGGGCTACGTTTACACTACACGAGCTGGACACTCCTCTTCTGTCCTACCTTCCCATCCATTATGATGAGATGAGGGCTCATCCACCTCAATCTTTCAGCTATTATCCTCTTCTATAATTAATCCTCACCTTCCTCTGGGGCAGAGAATTCTGATTCTACACAAGTCTCCACTTGCCCCCACCCCCCAGTGTTAAATCACCATTCTCTCACCTGTCCTGTTCCCTCTGGGTCTGAGATGTCTACTTGGTCAACCCTTGGATTGTCTGCCGAAGGACAAGTTTTCCACCAAACCAATGTTGTACTCCTGAGATCTCCAGAAAGGTCTTGGACGGTGTCGATGACCTCCACGCACCTGTTCCCAATCTTTGTGTTGCCCCTTCTAGGGTCTGGAATAGAGATGTGGTGATTTCTGGTCCAAATTAATATACATCTTGTTCTCCTGATTTACAAGGATGTCAGAATTCTATTTTTAATGTACAGTATTTCTGTTTTTGCACATTTTTAATCTATTTGATATACATAATTGATTTGTTTTATTTTCTCTCTGCTAGATTATATATTGCATTGGACTGCTGCTCAGTTAACACATTTCACATCACATGCCAGTTATAATAAACGTGATACTGACCAGCAAGAACTGGGAGAAAATCTTGTCCACGGTGTGGACTAATGCCAAAGTCAAGTGTTTGGGGTCAACTGGATTTGCCCATTTCAATGGCATTTAACATGGTCCTCTTGCAAGGGTTATCTACAAATGCTGCTTCTCTGCCCCCCCTTCCACCAGCATTCAAATGCCTTGTGAAACCAAGGGTTGTTTAGAAATGGTGGAATCTTTGCTCCGGGTCAGCAGGGAGGGGAGGATGTGGAATCTTGGAAGATCACATTTCCACATGGTCAGTCTGTGCCCGGGCAACTGGGGTCCACATGGTCAGTCTGTGCCCAGGTCATTTCCACATGGTCAGTCTGTGCCCGGGCAACTGGAGTCCACATGGTCAGTCTGTGCCCGGGTCGTTTCCACATGGTCAGACCGTGCCCGGGCAACTGAGGTCCACATGGTCAGTCTGTGCCCGGGTCATTTCCACATGGTCAGTCTGTGCCCAGGTCATTTCCACATGGTCAGTCTGTGCCCGGGCAACTGGGGTCCACATGGTCAGTCTGTGCCCGGGTCGTTTCCACATGGTCAGTCTGTGCCCGGGCAACTGGAGTCCACATGGTCAGACCGTGCCTGGGCAACTGAGGTCCACATGGTCAGTCTGTGCCCGGGTCATTTCCACATGGTCAGTCTGTGTCCGGGCAACTGGGGTCCACATGGTCAGTCTGTGCCCGGGTCGTTTCCACATGGTCAGACCGTGCCCGGGCAACTGGGGTCCACATGGTCAGTCTGTGCCCGGGTCGTTTCCACATGGTCAGACCGTGCCCGGGCAACTGGGGTCCACATGGTCAGACCGTGCCCGGGCAACTGGGGTCCACATGGTCAGACCGTGCCCGGGCAACTGGGGTCCACATGGTCAGTCTGTGCCCGGGCAACTGGGGTCCACATGGTCAGTCTGTGCCCGGGCAACTGGGGTCCACATGGTCAGTCTGTGCCCGGGCAACTGGGGTCCACATGGTCAGTCTGTGCCCGGGTCGTTTCCACATGGTCAGTCTGTGCCCGGGCAACTGGGGTCCACATGGTCAGACCGTGCCCGGGCAACTGGGGTCCACATGGTCAGTCTGTGCCCGGGCAACTGGAGTCCACATGGTCAGTCTGTGCCCGGGCAACTGGGGTCCACATGGTCAGTCTGTGCCCGGGTCTTTTCCACATGGTCAGTCTGTGCCCGGGCAACTGGGGTCCACATGGTCAGTCTGTGCCCGGGTCATTTCCACATGGTCAGTCTGTGCCCGGGCAACTGGGGTCCACATGGTCAGACCGTGCCCGGGCAACTGGGGTCCACATGGTCAGTCTGTGCCCGGGCAACTGGGGTCCACATGGTCAGTCTGTGCCCGGGTCATTTCCACATGGTCAGTCTGTGCCCGGGCAACTGGAGTGGGGATGGGAATTAATGCGACTGATGTTGGATTTCTTCCACCACACTTGTCCAGCACTTTTGTACTTGCCGCTCAAATTTAAATTATTGATAAATGGAATTAACTAATGCATTTTGTTTATCTTGGACAATGGATCAGCTAGGTTCACAAACACTGGAACTGCACACAAGGTGATCCAACCCCAATATCCCTGGGTAAGACCCATATCAAGAACACCATGTGCAGTTCCAAATCTTGCTTTCATCGGCTCAGTAGTGGTCCAATGATTTGTCATGAAGCTGTAACATCACCCTAAACAGAGTTGGCCTGGTTCTGATTGAACATAGAAGATGGTTGACTAGCTTGGGTGATGGTTTTACAAGTACAGGTTGTGGGACACATTTACCTTCTCTCTCTCTTCCCCCCCCCCCCCAGTAAGACCTGTGGGGACTGTTGCTATCCTCATCCCTCACATTAGGATGTCCCTGTAGAACTGAGATAAATTGGATTTTCTTCTGTCGGTGGGTGGTAAATGTGTGGAATTCATTGCCACCAAGGGCAATAGAGTTTATTAGATATATTTTATGCAGTAATTGATTAAATTTTTGACAGATTAACAATTTTTGTACTGAAGTTTCAAAACAGTGACATGCAGTCCCAGGCTGTGCACGTTCTGCCACAATTCCAGCACCGACATAGCATGCCCACAACTTAATATTAAACAGTGACATGCAGTCCCAGGCTGTGCACGTTCTGCCACAATTCCAGCACCGACATAGCATGCCCACAACTTAATATTAAACAGTGACATGCAGTCCCAGGCTGTGCTGTGCACCGTGCATGTTCTTCCAGCGTTGCATACGTATTCCTCAACACTACCTGCCTCTTCATCTGTCTTTGTATCATCCGAAAACTTGGCCACAGCATCATCAGCCTCATCCGAAGCATTGGCATATAAAGAAGTGGTTCCAAAATCTGCACTGTGATACTGGCAGCCAAGAGGGAAAGGCCCCCTTTATTGCCACTTTGCCTCCTGCCAGTCATCCGATCTTTTACCTATACTAATGTCTGTCTGATAGTACCACAGGCTCTAATTCTGTTAATCAGCCTCCCATTCAGCATCTTGTCAAAGTCTTTTAAAAATCCAAGTATACAACTTCCACTGACTCTCCTTTGCCTATGCTGCCTGTTCCTTCCTCAAAGAATTCCAACAGATTTGACAGGTAACATGCCACAAAACTCCATCCCTAATAAAGGACTCCAGCACCTTCCTGAGTACTGAAATCAGGTGAACACGAGGAGATCTGCAGATGCTGGAAATTCAAACAACAACACTCACAAAGTGCTGGTGGAACACAGCAGGCCAGGCAGCTGGTCCTGACGAAGGGTCTCGGCCCGAAACGTCGACAGCGCTTCTCACCATAGATGCTGCCTGGCCTGCTGTGTTCCACCAGCATTTTGTGTGTGTTGTTGTTTGAAATCAGGTTAACTGGCTTTTAATTTCCTTCTGCCTCTTCCATTCTGAGAGTGCAGTGACATCTCCAATTTCCCAGTTCTCTGAAGCTACTCTGGAATCCAGAGATTCTTGAAAGATCACTACAGATGCCTCCATAATCTCTTCAGCTAACTTTCAGAACCCTGCAGTGCAGTCCAGGTGATGTCCCCACCTTCACACCCTTCAGTTTCCCAAGCACCTTCGCTTGAGTAATGACTTCTGTATCCGACACTCTTAAATTTCTGGAATACTGTTGGTGTTTTCCACAGTGAAGACCCATGAATAATGCTCGTTAAGTTAATCTGCCATTTCTTCATTTTCAAGCCGTCCAAAATCCACCCAATGCGCTTTCAATTTTTATACAGTATGTTTGATAAAACTCCTGGTATCCTCTGTTATTGACTTCATATTTAATCTTTTCTATCCTTTTTTGTTACCTTCTGTTAGTTTTTTAAAGGTTCCCAATCCTCTAACTTCCCACTGATTTGTGCTATATAATATGCCTTCTCTTTAGCTTTAGCCGTGTTTTTCACATCCATCGTAAGCCGTGGTTGCCTCATTCTCCCATTGGAATACTACTTTTCATTTGGGATATATCGATGCCGCACTTTCCAAATTGCTTTCAGAAACTTCAGCTCATCACTGCTTGTGTTTAGTTCCAAACAACTTTAGCCTGCCCCCCTCTCATGCCTCTTTCGTTCCCTTTACTCCATTATAATACTGATATATCTGACTCCCTCTCAAACTGCAAGGTGAAATCATCATATTTACGATCACTACCTCCAAAGGATCCCTAATCAACACTGCTTCATTACACAACACCCAATCCTGAATTGCCTCCTCCCACCCCCCCCCCCCACCTTACTGGGCTCGACCAGAAGCAGCTCATAAAAGCCACTTCATCAGCATTTACAAATTCCTTCTCCAATACCAATCTGAATCCCCGTGACTGTCATAACATTCCCCCCTTTTTGTTTTTGCATGCCTTTTCTTTGTCCTATTGTAATTTGTATCCCACAGCCTGACTACTGTCCAGAGGCCCGTATATAACTCCTATTTACCATTGCAGCTTCTTAACGAGGATTCTACATTTTTTCAATCCTGTGTCACCTCAATCTCTGAGTTTGATTTTTTTTCAAACCAACGGAGCCACCTTACCCCCTCTGGCTGCCTTCCTGTCATATAGCAATTCCAGCACGGAAACAGGCCATCTTGGCCATTCTAGTCCGTGCCGAACGCTTACTCTCACCTAGTCCCACTGACCCGCACTCAGCCCATAACCCTCCATTCCTTGCCTGTCCATATACCTAACCAATTTTACTTTAAATGACAATACCGAACCTGCCTCTACCACTTCTACTGGAAGCTCATTCCACACAGCTTCCGCTCTCTGAGTAAAGAAGTTGCCCCTCGTGTTACCCCTAAACTGTCCTTCCAATGCAATGTGTAACCTGGCATGTTAAGCTGCCAGCTGTGATCTTTTCAGCCACGTTGCTGTCATGTCTACAATCTCATATCTGTCAGTCTCTAACTGTGCTACAAGGTCATCTACCTTATTCCGTATACTATGTGTGTTCAAGCATAACCCCTTCAGTCCTGTGTTTCTCATTCTTCTCAATGTTGCTCCCATGTGACTGGAAGTTAAATTCTGATCGCTTTCTAAACTGCACACTGCGTTTACTTGTAAACCAACAGGCCCATCCTCAGCTCTATCACTCCAGTTTCCATCCCCTTGCCAAATTACTTTAAACCCTTCCCAACTGCTCTGACAAACCTGCCCATAAGCATGTTGGTTCGTGTGTAACCTGTCCCTTTCGTACGGTCCTCAGAAAAGACCCCAATGATTTCTGGATCCCTGACCCCTGCACCAGCCTCTCAGCCAGGCATTCATCTGCTAAATCATCTATTCTTGCCCTCGCTGGCACAGGCAAGAATCCGGAAATTATTTCCATTGAGGTCTTGCTTTTCAACTTTTTACCTGACTCCCTCAATTCTCCTCTTCTACCACACGTCATTCATACCAGCATGTTCGATGAATTCTGGCTGCTTCCCTCCCCTGTCCCAAGAACGCTGTGGACCGGATTACAAATGCCCCAGGCCCTGGCATCTGGGAGGCAGCACACCATCTGGGTCTTTCCTTCACATACACAGAATCTCCTGTCTGCTCCTCTACGGAGTCTCCAATCACTACTGCTCCCCGCTTCCCTGCTGAGCCGCAGGGCCAGATCCATTTGCTAGGGCTTTCCAGGGATAGGTTGTCCCCAGAGCAATGTGGGAAATGGCCAAAGGGGTGCTCTGCTTGTGGTTCCTATCTACCTCCTCATTTGTCTGTAGGAACCAAAGGTAATCCAAATATGATTTGTAAAGAGCTGCAAGTGGATGCACCTTGCACAAGTGTAGTTATTAGGGAGACTGGATGTCTCCCAGAGCTGTGTACAGTAAGAAAGCTTAGCAGAAACCTGCCTATTGCCTTTCGCTCTTCTCACTAAAGACCGAAGCTAACCACTCTGAGACCGGCTCACTCCAACAATGGCTGCGCCACCCAAACCTGATTTTTTTTTTATTCAGCTTTTCCCAGGTGCTTGTTAGATCATTATGATCGCAGCCTGCTGAAAAGTCCCTAAATGTCCTGAGAGTTTTGAAAATCTCTAGCTACCTCAGCCAAACAAGCGATTGGTCACAATAATTGAAGCCTGCAGAAGAGTGGTGATAACTATAGAAATTTGCGAGAGATTTTGGTGATCTCCTAAACTCCTAACGAAATATTACTACAGGTGTGCCTTTGTAATGACTACATCAATATGTAAACCTAGGAGAGATGGTCAGATTGACACCTGAGGCGTGAAATTGCTTTTTGTTTTGGTGAGGACTTGTGTTCTCCCAACTTCCACCATCCACCATCAATTTCTTGGTCTTGCTGACACTGAGCGAAAAGTTGCTTCAGCATCTATCTCACTCCCGTACACCTTGTCACCACCTGAAACTCTGTCGCAGTTATGTCATCAAGGAATTGATTAGGTGCTTGATCTGTATCTGTCACACATTCATGGCGTAGAGAGAAGAGAGCAGTGGGCTAAGTACAGTCCCTCGAGGTGCAGTAGTTGGCAAGGATCTGCACTGACTGTGCTCTCACGATAAGATCGTCACGGATTCAGTTGCTGAGGGAAATGCAGATGTTTTTGAAACTTGTCGATTAGTAATGAGAGAATGATTGTGTTGAACATTCTGATCTTATCAATGATGAATGTATCCAAAAGACTTCCAGCAATTCATAACATCCTGCATTACAATGTCATCAATAACTCACTTCTCCATGTAGTTTAAACTCTTTATCTCTGTAGTGGTGTCCTGTGACTGCCTGACAAATGGGCCACTACCTCCTGTTGCCTATCAGCAGATTTCATTCCTTTTCTCTGCGGTTTGTGCTCTGATTTATGGTCTTGTTTTCCTGTAGTGAGTCAGATTATCTCACCACCATTTAAGCTGTATCCTCGCTCCAGCTGTTTTCATGCCCCCCACACACCCCACTTTTCATCTTTGCTCCAGCCATCTATGTTTTGCATTCAAAACATGACCCACTTCCCCTTTGATAACTTTTTCCTCCAAGTGACCTTTAAGACTTTTAAAGTTGAAAGTAAATTTATTATCAAAATACATGTATGTCACCATGTACTACCCTGAGATTTCTTTTCTTGAAGGCACTTGCAGTGGAACAAAGAAACGGAACAGAATCAGAGGAAAAACTTCACACAAAGACTGGCTAATGTGCAAAAGGGTTATACAGATAAAGCAGTATTTATAAAATAGAAGTGATTCTTAGAATGAGTTGTAGAGTCCTTGAAAGTGACCTTTAAGCTATCTCCACTACTGGCCAACTTTTCTATTGTCTCTTTCCAGTTTGTTTATTATTGAGATCAGTACAGCAACCCCTAGCTTAAGCACAAAATAATTTGCAATGACTAATTAACCTAGCAATTGGTGTATCACCATTTATTTTTATTGAGACACCACAGAGTTGACTCTTTTAAAAACTTGGAGACACTTTCTTTGTAGTTGGATGTGTAACCCTTTCACTGGGGCTCATGTATAAACTCTGCTCATTGACTAGCTCTGCGAACAGCCATGTGACTCAGCAGTGACAAGGCCACACTTCATAAACAATATGTCTAGGGTCGGTATGATTTGGAGTTCAGCCAAACAGGAACATTGTGAAGCCCCAGCTGGAGAAACCTCGATTTGAGCAAATGCTGTGTAACCACTGCCCATACACAATTATTGCTCGGCAAGGAATAACAGATCGTACACTGCATGAAGCCATAAAGAAAGTATATTTACCAATCTCGGCTTTATCAAACAGTTAAGAGGGAAAAGAAAAGGGCCCAATGTGGACATAACGTTGGAGGTCATGCTGCAGTTTTCGGGTTGTATCTCCTACTCACGTGTTGGACCATGTGAAAGCACCTGCCACAGTCGGAGCTTCTCAAACACACTGGCACACCCTCTCTGGAGTATCGGCCCTTGCTCAGAGCCACTCCTTTGCACAAAGCACCTATTGCAATGGAGACTCTCCTTCCAACAATGATCTGCAGCATCTTCCTTTCTGTCCTGCTCTGCAGCTCCTGCCAAAAGACTTCAAACCAGACTGTTTGTCACAAATCTCTCCCTGACCCACTCGCTCTAGAACCTTCTCCCAATCCCACCATCCTGACTAGCTGACACAACATTCCTCAGTTGTACAGCACAGCTTATCCTTAGCCGAAACCAGCAGGACACACTCATTTTGCAGGAAACTGCTAAAATGAAACACCTTGGCATAGAAACCTCAACCAGGGCATTATCGGTTTATATGCTGGGCCCAAGATAGATCCTCAGAGATGTTCCACTCAGGAAATTGAAGCTGTTCAAACTTCCTCAAGAGGTTAAGGAAATGTGGTACGTAGCCATGAAACCCTCATTTATTTTTATTTTTTATGCAGATGCACCATGCTCTGTCCGTGAGCACATGAAATGGACAGGGCTCAGCACTCCGTGGAAACCAGTCTCTGACTTGGTAAAGCAGCCAGCTTAATCAAAGACCCCACCCACTCTGGACACGCTCCCTTCTCCCCTCTCCCACTGGGCAGAAGATACAAAAGCCTGAAAGCACGTCCCTCCAGCTTGAAGTCCCGGTCCTGTCCTGTCCTGTCCTGTCCTGCCGTTATTAGAGTCTTGAATGGTCCCCTTGTAGGATAAGATGGACTCACAATCTATCTTGTACTTTACTGTTTACCTGCACTGCACTGTTTTGGTGCTTTTACACTGTTACTGTTTTACTTTATCCTAGCCCAATGCATGGTGTATATAAGACTAATGTGTATCCTGGTACATGTGCCAATAACATACCAATACCCTAGCCTTTGGCAACTGTGTTCACTAGCCAGTCTTGGTATGGTCTGCAAACCTACTAATCCACCCAACACACACAAAATGCTGGTGGAACACAGCAGGCTAGGCAGCATCTATAAGGAGAAGCACTGTCGACGTTTCGAGCCAAGACCCTTTGTCAGGACTGACGAAGGGTCTTGGCCCGAAACGTCGACAGTGCTTCTTTTTGATACTGCCTGGCCTGCTGTGTTCCACCAGCATTTTGTGCTTGTTGTTTGAATTTCCAGCATCTGCAGATTTCCTCGTGTTTGTTACTAACCCACCCATCTGTTTTCCTCCAATTCATTTACATATACATCACATCTAGTCGAGGTCCCTGTGTTTCACAGGGATCCATTCTATCGGTCACAGACATCCAGCCAGAGTAAATCCCATTAACTGCCACTTTCTGTCTTCGATGGGCAAGCCAGTTCTCAACCCAAGCAGCCAGGTCTCTTGGATCCTGTGCAACTTCTTCTGGAAGAGTCTCCCATTAAGGGCCCTGTCAAACACCTCACTAAGCTCTTCCTTTCTCAATCACCTCACTTAAAAAACTCAATCGTTAATAATGCATGACCTGCCACTTGGCATGGAACATTTTGGGCGTGCTATGTTGGTGCCGGACTATGTGGGTGACGCTTATGAGCTGTCCCCAGCACGTCCTTATGGTTACCGATAAAAGTGGCACATTTCACCCTGATTCAATGTACAAGTGGTTCCTTAAGGTTGTTATTGCCACAGGTGGTAATGCAGACAAGCTCCCACTACCCATTAAATAGTCCCCGAGAACCAAGTCCAGCTCCTGGCCTAGCTTGCGCAGTCATTTATACTGACAAGAGAAGGGGCGAAGGTGAGATACTGGTGCCTTGAAACCACTCGTTTTTGGCAGATGGGGCTCATCATGGAGAAGGAAAACTCTGATCCCAAGCCTCTGCTATCTAGCAGATATACCCACTAATGGCGAGGTCTTTGGGAGTAAACCCTGAGGGAAAAATCTGGAGCTGGAATCCCTAAGGCAGTCCTTCACTGAGTTCAGCTCGGACTGGCAATGCCTGCGATGCTGCTGGTACCAAACTATATCTGCCCCTGTTCTTCCTTTGGGTTCATCAGTTGTGTGGAGAGCAGAGCTTGCTCTCCATATTGTACTGGACAGGCTTGCGTATCTAACACGGCTAGAAAGCAACATCCACGGGTGACCCTGACTGATGGAGGTCTCACTTTCTCTCTCACTAGTGATAGAGAAACTTCTGCATGCTGACTGTTCGTTCAAATGCTCATAAATCTAATACCTGAGAATCTTCTCCCCAGCCACTGATTTGAGACTCTCCAGTGAGACATAACGGAAATTTATGGCTTATATTTGGATTCCTGCTTGCTTGGCGTTGGTCTTGATCATCCATCAAGTACAGTACTAATGTCAATCCCCCTTCCCCTCCTCCCCCCAGAAAATGCTGCTGTGGTTTTGACTATCTGTACTGAAGTGCTAAAATGGTGGGAATGTAGACCCATCTCACAGTTTGGAATGATCTAACTGAAACTTACAAATTTCTCGATGCATTTGATGTTGGGTGTATGTTTTCCAAGGCTGGGGAATCTAGGACCAGGGTCCCATTCTGGCATGGTGGTTTTTGTGATTAAGGACAGTGTGGAAGCAGGCTGCTTAACCTACTGAACAAGGTGCCTCCTTGCACAAACAAGAGAAAATCTGCAGATGCTGGAAATCCAGCAACACACAAAATGCTGGAGGAACTCAGCAGATCAGGCAGCATCCGTGGAAAAGGGTACCATCAATATTTTGGGCTGAGACTCTTCAGCAAGACTTCTCCAATTGCTCATGAAGGACCTGTTTCTGTACTCAAACAAATTTTAAAATATCATTAACATCAATAGTACACCCTTGGAACCTCTCCACTAAAAGGTAATAAATAAAACAAGGGCAATTTGACCCTGAACCCCAAATGGTGGACAAGTGTAGCTCCCGGGCGGGGTCAGTGTGAGTGAGCTTCCCCAAGGCAAATTAGCTGCCAACACTTGACTCAATTTGTTCCCTGTGAGTTGCCTCTTTTGTTCATAGATTAGTTGCTTCTTTGCACTTTCCTCCCCTCGAGTTCCCAAATCCCCATTTGCTCCTTGGATCTGGGCATTTATTTATTTTATTTTTCCTAACTTTTCCTTCAGAGCATGTTTTTTATCTTGGTGAGCCTGTCCCTTTAAGAGGCGGAAAGAAAGGCGCGAACAACCGCCTGCGGCCAGTGGATTCCGCCTTAGAAATACGACGGTTGGGCCGGCCGCGCGAGGTGGCGGAGCAGCGGGCGATTGGCTGGCGTCCGGGCACGTGGGTGGGAGCCGCTTGCTAATTGGGTTAGGGGGTTCCGAGTGTGTCCGCCCACTTTGTTCCCATCGCTATTTAAGCCCTTAGCCAGTGTCGGCTAAGCGGCAGAAGACAAGGAGGGTCCCGAGCTTTCAGGGATAGCGGAGACAGGTGTTGGCTTTAATTTATTTCTTTTTTAGGGGTCTCAGGCTACTAGGACAACGTGGACACCTTTCATTAACTTTTCTCGTTTTTGGGAGGGGAAGTAGGGGTGCAGGATGTTGGGGCATCACAGCAAGACGCCCCTTTTCATTTAACTTTTCTTTTTTGCGGCATCCAAGATCCCAGAACTTGTTTTTTCCTGAACGAAAGGACATACCTCCCAAGAATTGACCTTTTGTTGCTTGCCTAGTAGGCTTGGAAGTCAACCTTTGAGTATTGGCTAGCAAACTGTTTAAAGATCAGTTACCTGGGAATTTGCTACTGGGGTAGATTAAACAGGGTTTTGCTGAGGGGTAAGGTCAATATGACTTGAGGACATTGGCTGGTGGGCCAGATTGAAGGTCACTCACCATTGAGTGGTGGGCTGGGTTAGTCAACCTCGTGGGTATTGGCTAGAGGGCTGGGCTGAAGGCCAGTGGCTTGAGTATTGGCCAGTGGACTATGTTGGTTTTCTAAGCATAAGCTGAAGAGCAGGGTCAAAGGTTAATGTTAAGGGCATTGGCCAAAGGGTTGGGTCAAAGGTCAAGCTTTTGTACATTGTGTGAAGACAGCCAAAGGACTAGTTAAAGGTTAACCTCGACATTAGATAGAGGATTGGGTTAAAGAGCAACACCCTGTGGCTAACATTAAACTGAAGGATTACGTAAACTGTTCATCTGTTTGTAGAAGGGCCGAATCGAGGGTCAGTTGGCCAACCTGTGGCCATAAGTTGAATGTGCGTGGTGGAGAGAGTGGGTCACACTTCTGGGGACGTCACTAGTCAGGGAGAATAGTGGTCTAAGGTAGCAGCCTGTTGGTGGAGAGGTCCAGTTCTGAAGAACAAACTGGACTGTAGATAGAGATCTGAGCAAGGTGGGTGACACCATCAATCCTGTGGTAATCAGGAGAAGGCACAAAGTGACAGCAATAGTATTTTCTACATCTTGAAGCACCTATCGCCTTCCATGCAACTGAGGAGAAATGGCAATCAGCCAATCCCGGCAGCATAAAATTAGCAGTCATAGAGCTTATGGAGGACAGGCTCTTTTGCCTACCTGGTTAATGCTGACCTGATTTCCCACCCAGTCCTATTTACCTGCACCTAGCTCTCCATGTACTTCACATCCATCAACCTATCCAAACTTCTCTCAAATTTTGCAACCAAGCTCTCATCCACCACTTCCGCTGGTAGCTTGTTAATACTCACACCACCTTCTGAGTGAAATTTCCCCTCATTCCCATTAAGCTTTCCATCTTAAACCTTTGACTGCTGGTTCTAGTCTCACCCAACCTCAGTGCTCGCAATTACCCCCTTTCTACCCCTTACAGTTCTGTATACATCCATCAAATCTCCCCTCAATTTTCTCCACTCTAGGGAATAATGTCCTAACCTATTCAATCTTCCCTCAAAACTCAATCCTCAAGACCTGGCGACATCCTTGTAAATTTTCACTCTCAATTTTATTTACACCTTTCCTGTAGGTAGGTGACCAGACTGCTCACAATACTCTAAATTAGGCCTCACCAATATTCTATACAACTTCAACATAACATCCCTATCTCCTGCATTCAATACTTTGTTTATAAAGTTAAGTGTGCCAAAAGCTTTCTTTATGGTCCTATCTACCAGTCATACCACTTCCAATGAATTATGGGCCTGTATTCCCAGATCGCTTTGTTCTACCACACTCCTCAGTGCCTCACCATTCATGGTGTCAGACCTACCGTGGTTAGTCCTACCAAAGTGCAACACCTGACACTTGTCCGTATTAAATTTAAATTCCGTCTGCCTCTTCAACCCATTTTTCCAGCAGTCCAAACTAGACTTGCCATTATCTGGTGGACTAGGATAATCTGGATGTTGGCTAGTAGACTAGGGTAATGTCCTAGCCATTGGCTTGTAGATTAGGGTAATATGAGCACTGGCTTGTCGACTAGGGTAACCTGGCCATTGGTGAATTGTTTAGGATAATAACAGGACTAGGTAGAGAACTAAATACCATAAGATATAGCAGCAGAATTAGGCCATCTGGCCCATCAAGTCTGTTCTACAATTCCATTATTAGCTAGTAGACTAGGATAATTTGGCAATTGCCTCGTGAACTGAGGTAATCACCTTGGCATTGGATAGCAGACTAGGGTAACCTGGTCATTGGCTAGTGGACTAGAGTAATCTGGCAATTGGGTAGTAGACTAGTGTAATCTAATCATTGACTAGTGTTCTAGGGTAATCACCTGTCTGCCTGTCTATTGGCCAGTGGACTATGGTAATCTCTTGGGTGTTGACTAGTGGACTAAATTATTCTCCTGGTGGATGTTGGCTAGTGGACTAACTTGCTCTCCTAGGCATTAGCTAGTGGACTAGGATTATCTTCTATGCATTAGCTTGTGGACTGGGGTAATCTTGTCATTGGCTGGTGGACTACAGTAATTTGGCCATGGTTTAGGGCACTGGGGTAGTCTCCTGGCCTTGGTCTAGTGGACTAGGATAATCTGGTCATTGGTTAGTGAACTAGGGAAACTACTGGGCATTGACTGATTATTAGGGTAATTTCCTGGGTATTGAATATTGGAGTAGGGTAATCTCCTGGGCTTTGGATACTGGACTATGGAATCTCATGGGTGTTGGCTAGTGGACTAGGGTAAATTTCCCATCCATTGTTCAGTGGGCTATAGTAATCCCCTGTGCATTAGTTCATGGACTACAGTAACAATGTCCATTTCCTTGTGGACTAGGTTAATTTCCTTGCCATTGGGCAATTTCCTGGCAATGTCTTCTTAGGCTGGGGCAATCTTCTGGCATTGTCTGGTGCGCTAGGGCGATCTCCTGGTATTGTGTAGTGGGCTGGGACAATCTCCTGGCTGTTGACTAGTGGATTGAGATAATTTCCTGGCCATGGGCAAGCAAATTAAGGTAATCTTCTCTTCATTGTTTAGTGGATTGTGATAATCCACACAAGTGTTGACTGGTTGATTAGTGTCATCTCTTGACTATGGTGATGGGCTAGTGGACTAGGGTAATCTCCTGTCCATTGGCTAGTGTACTAGGGCAATCTTCTGACTAGTGGACCAGGGTAATCACTTGGGTGTTTGCTGGTGGACTAGGTTATTCTATTGGCTATTGGACTGGGCATCGCCTAGTGGACCAGGATATTCTGTGCATTTGCATGTGGTCTAGGGTGAACTATCCATTTGCTTGTGGACTTGGTTAATTTCCTTGCCATTGGCTAGTAGATGAGGATAATCTAGGCATTGGCTATTGGACTATGTAAGTATGAGTATTGGCTACAGAACTAGGGTAAGCTATGTTAATTTCTTTGTCATTAGATTAGGTTAATGAGAATCAGGTTTATTATCACTGGCATGTGTTGTGAAATTTGTTAACTTAGCAGCAGCAGTTCAATGCAATACATAATATAGAAGAATGAATGAATAAATAAATTCCAGTATACTTATAATGAATAGAATAAAATGCGTGCAAAAACAAATAATATATATCAAAATGTGACGTAGTGTTCAACGTCCATTTAGGAATCAGGTGGCAGAGGGGAAGAAGTTATTCCTGAATCGTTGAGTGAGTGCCTTCAGGCTTCTGTACCTCCAGCCTGAAGGTAACAATGAGTAAAGGGTATGCCCTGGGTCCTGGAGGTCCATAATAATGGACGCTGTCTTTCTGAGATGCCACTCCTTGAAGATTTCCTGGGTACTTTGTCGGCTAGTACCCAAGATGGAGTTGACTAAATTTACGACCCTCTGCAGCTTCTTTTTGGTCCTGTGCAATACCCCTGCCCCCATACCAGACAGTGATGCAGCCTGTCAGAATGCTCTCCACAGTACATCTATAGAAGTTTTTGTTGACATACCAAATTTCTTCAAACTCCTAATGAAATGTCTTCTTTATAACTGCATCGATATGTTGGGACCAGGTTAGGTCCTCAGAGATCTTGACACCCAGGAACTTGAAACTGCTCACTCTCTCCACTTCTGATCCCTCTATGAGGATTTGTCTTCCCCTTCCTGAAGCCGACAATCAGCTGTTTCATCTTACTGATGTTGAGTGCATAGTTGTTGCTGTGACACCACTCCACTAGTTGGTATAGCTCACTCCTGTACACCCTCTTGTCCCCATCTGAGATTCTACTAACAAATGGTTGTATCATCAGTAAATTTATAGATGGTATTTGAGCTATGCCTAGCCACACAGTCATGGGTATAGAGAGAGTAGAGTGGTGGGCTTAGCACACACCCCTGAGGTGCACCAGTGGAGGAGATATCATCACCAATCCACACAGACTGTGGTCTTCCGGTTAGGAAGTCGAGGATCCAATTGCAGAGGGAGGTACAGAGGCCCAGGTTCTGTAACTTCTCAGTCAGGGTTGTGGGAATGATGATAATAAATGCTGAGCTATAGTCAATGAACAGCACCCTGACACAGGTGTTTGTGTTGTCCAGGTGGTCTAAGGCCGTGTAAAGAGCCATTGAGATTGTGTCTGCTGTAGACCTATTGTGGCAATAGGCAAATTGCAATGGGTCTAGGTCCTTGCTGAGGCAGGAGTTCAGTCTCATCCTGACCAACCTCTCAAAGCATTTCATCACTGTCGGTGTGAGAGCTACTGCACTATAGTCATTAAGGCAGCTCACATTATTCTTCTTAGGCACTGGTATAATTATTGCCTCTTTGAAGCAAGTGGGAACTTCTGCCTGTAGCAGTGAGAGGTTGAAAATGACCTTAAATACTCCCACCAGTTGGTTGGCACAAGTTTTCAGAGCCTTACCAGGTACTTCTGCCTCCTTAAAGACTGCCTAACATTGGCCTCCCAGATAGAGATCACAGGGTCACTGAGTACGGCAGGGATCTTCACAGCTACAGTTATATTCTCCCTTTCAAAGTGGGCATAGAAACCATTCATGCTATTGGGTTTAGCTTTGTTGGTAGTAATGCCTTGCAAACCCTGCCAGAGTTGTACATCTAATGTCGCCTCAAACCTCATTCGAAGTTGTCTCTTCACCCTTGAAATAGGCCTCCACAAATCATACCTGGATTTCTGGTACAGACAGATCTAGCCTTCATCAGATTATGTACCTCCTCGTTTGCACACGGCTTTTGGGAACGTACAGCAAGTCTTTGTAGGCACACACTCCTCTTGGACCATGGTAATATAGTCATTAGCTATTAAACTAGGTAATCTTATGCACATTGGCTGCTGAACTAGGGTAATCTGGCCATTGGCTACTAGACTAAGATAATTGGGGCATCAGCTAGTAAACTGTGGTAATTTTGCCGTGGTATAGTGGACTAGCATAATCTCCTGGACATAGTCTAATGGATTAGGGTCCATTTGTCCATTTTGGACAAATTTAATTTCCTTGCTATTGGCTAGTGGACTAAATTAATCGAGGCATTGGCTGGTAGGGGTAATATGGGCGTTGGCTATTGAAATACAGCAATCTCCTGGCCATTGGCTAGTGGACTATGTTAATCACGTCATTGGCTAGTGGACTGGTAATCTGGTCATAATCTAGTGGACTAGGGTGTTCTCCTGGTTATTGGTTAGTGAACTAGTGTAAACTACTGGGTGATGGCTAGTTGACTAGGGTAATCTCCTAAATGTTGGCTAGTGATCTATGGTAATGCTCTGGGCATTAACTAGTGGATTATGGTAATTTCCTGGAAAGTAATCCCCTGATTGTTGGCTCTGATCATGGTGATCTCCTAGGCATTGGCTAATAGATTATGGTAATCTCCTGGACATTGAATATTTGCCTAGGGTAATGTCCTGGGCATTGGATATTGAACTAGGATAATCTGGGTGCTGGCTAGTGAATTATGGTAATACCCTGGGCATTAGCTAGTGGACTATGGCATTCTCCTAGGCATTGGCAAATGGATTAAGGTAATCTCCTGGCTGTTGGCTAGTGCACTAAGGTAATCTCCTGGGTTTTGGCTATTGAACTAGGGTAACCTTCTGGCCATTTTCTAGTGGACTAGGGCAATTTCCTGGCTGTTGGCTAGTGGATGGCAATAATTTCCTGGCCATGGGCTAGTGGACCAAGGTAATCTCTTGTTCATTGTCTAGTGGATTGTGATAATCTGGGAATTGACGAGTAGATCAAGGGTAATCTAAGCCATGGTCATGGTCTATTTGTCTTTGGTAATCTT
Source organism: Hypanus sabinus (assembly GCF_030144855.1). Taxonomy (NCBI): domain Eukaryota; kingdom Metazoa; phylum Chordata; class Chondrichthyes; order Myliobatiformes; family Dasyatidae; genus Hypanus; species Hypanus sabinus. The sequence goes on from NW_026781325.1 coordinate 277,034, forward strand.
CTAATCATGTGGGTAATCTCCTGGCCATGGGCTAGTGGACTAGGGTAATATCGTGGGCGATGGCTACTGGACTCAGGTAATCTCCTGGCCATTGATTGAAGAGCAGGGTCAAAGTTTGACCTCTCAGCAATCATCCAAAGTACCAGCTTGAACATCTACCTGTGTATTGGTCAGAGGTCATACTCCAAGATGTACCAGAGCGATGTACAGGAACAAATCAAATGAATTTCACATGTGACGCCTGGAAGATGGAGGAAGACCGCAGCAAGCATGAGGCGGCTGATTTTCTTCCATTGCTGTGTCTGGACACTATACTTCATGTACTTCACTGGAACGGGCTCCTTGTCCATCCCATACTAACCCCACTGACCTACCCTTCTCCACCAAGGCTGTTTAAATAGTACATCAATGTATTGAGAGGCTCTGCCTTCACCATTCCTTCAGGCAGTGCATTCCAGATCTGTCCCTTCTGGAGGAAGAAAAGAATCAGCTTCTCTGAAGCATTTATCCCAGGCAGCATCGTAGAATTTGGAAGAGTACAAGAACAGGCCTTTTGACCCAGCTTGTTTGTGCTGACTATGAATCCCATTCTGTCTGCAGACAGTGATTCTACCCCTCCTTGTCTGTTCATGTAGCTACTCGGTGAATTCTTTCTGGGAACTTTGGCTTAGGATAGGGAGCAATTCCTTCCCTCCTGAGGTTGAAAGTCCTCTCCCCTCCCCTCCTCCAATGCCCACCCCAACAGGCTTGGGAATGTTCGGCACCACGATTGGAAGATGAGACGTAGTAAAGAGTCTGCACGTGTTCTTGCTGAGTGGGATAGCATGTGGAGAAGCAGCAGAATGGCTGTTCCTGTTCCTCTGCCCTGGCAGCTTTGAGCAGCTGGAGATCTGCTCCTTTCCACTGAAAGGTCTCTCTCTGCTACAGAAGACGTAGTCAGGCTGTTCCTGTCAGTGGTGTAAGTCCCAGCGAAAGCAGTGACAATGCTGCCCCAGCTGCCTGCTCACTCTCCCAGTGTAATCTCTGGACAATCCTCCTCTTCCTGCTCACACTTCTGTTTCTTGACTACCCCCTCCTCCCTCAGTTTGTGTTGGATGGTGTCCTAGAGAAGCCAAGGTCAAGAGTCCATCTTATTCAAGAGGTCTGATCAAGTGATACCGGACAATCTGTGGCAGACAACCCCAGACCATGGCACTGCAGATTTGAGAGGGATTCCCACTAATTTCAGAACAGTCAGCCTGGCAAATCGAGGCACTTTCTTGTATACTGACACATTGTCTCAGCAACATATCTTGACTTCCCAATTTACTCAGCATTAGAATTCTCCATAATTCCTTCCTCATCTGAAGATGCTGTAAGTCCTTTGATCAGGTTTTGGTTGCCTGAACTGTTGGGTCTATAGTTGATCAACCCTTGGTAGTAATGTGTGCTGCCCAGTAACAATGTTAATGTTATTTTTCCTGTTTCTGTCCCTCAGTGGAGGAAGGCATTGAGACAACCATGAGAGCTTTGCTGGCAGCTTCAGCCCTTCTTTGCCTCTTTCTCAGAGGTAAGATTACCCCAATAACTCACCCAATTTACCCATGTTTCCTGCCCCGTTGCAGGATTTTGACAGATAACATTGACAATTCCTTACCCACTAAACTGCTGTTCAACTCACTACAGTTTCTTGCGTTCATCACTTTCAGCTCCCTTCACGATTCCCTGGCCCACTGCATTCCCACCTGCTGCTCCTATTGTGCAGCACTTCTGCATGCAATGCCTACCTTTTCTGCTCTTCCTACCCACCTGGGACTGAGGCCCAAGCAAGATTCACCCGCTTGTAGAGTCATAGAGTAGTACTGAATGGACACAGGTCCAACCAGTCCATGTCCACCCAGCTACTCCCAATTTCCTACATTCAGATCGTATCCCTCCAAGCCCCTCCCCTCCATTTATCTATCCAGGTGCTACTTAACCACTTCGTCTGGTAGATTATTCCATATACCCACCACCCTCTCCTTGAAAAAGTTTTCTCTCAGATCCCTTTGAAATTTTTACCCTCTCACCATTAACCTATGTCCCCCATCTTGGGACTCCCTACCCCAGGAAAAGACTGGCATCATCCATATTATTCTGCTCTTCAAAACTTTAAACACTTCCATAAGATCACCCTCATTCTCCTGTGTTCTAATAAACAAACACAAATAGCCCTATAACTCGGGCCCCCTAGTCCTAGCAATGTCCTCGTGAGTCTTCTCTGCACTTTTCCTGATCCAGTACAGTGTTTGATGTGTGGCCTTCTCTAGAGTGGAGAGACCAAACACAGACTGGGTGATCAGTCCACAGAGATGACCCTGACATTCTGTTCCTAGTCACTTTAAGTCCCTGTCCCTTTCCCACCTCTCTGTCAGTGAGCTCCTGGACTGTTACACTGAAGCCCAACACAAGCTTGTGGAACAACCCCTCGTCTGTCTGCAGGACTGGATATGAAACCACAGATGACTTGCTCTCTTTTCCCATTTTGCCTGGCTTCCCTCTTTGGCGTGGGCTTATCCCAGGAGACAAGGCACCACATCACACATACAATTGAATTTAACTGCCATAAATGTCATAAGACACAGGAACATAATTAGGCTTTTCAACCCATTGCATCTCTTACATCATTTGATAAAAGCTGATTATTTTCCCCCTCAACCCCATTTTCCTGCCTTCTCCATGTAATCTTTGACATCCTTGCTAATTAACAACTTATCGATCATTGCTTTAAATATACCCAATAACTTGGACTCCATAGCTGTCTGTGGCAATGAATTACATAGACTCACCATCCTCTGGCTAAAGAAACATTTCCTCGTTTCTATTCTGAAGGGTTGCCCCTACACTGAGATGGTGCTCTCTGGCGCTAGACTCCCCCACTAGGAAACATCCTCTCCATTTCCATGCTATCCAGGATTTCAATTATTTCACCCATCTTCTGCACTCACTCTCCCCCCTTCTCCAATATACAAATATACTTGTTTTGCTAGTTTCCACAGTTCTCAGACTGAGGGAGACCAAAGACAGGAATGGGTTATTTGTCTGAAACTCACCTGGCAGGACTTTGAGGATAACCCGGGAAGGAACTCCCAGCTTCGGACACTCATTCCACAGCCACTGTTAATCTCACTGCTGTCCTCCCACTTCAAACAACTGTCTTGTGATACCTTACAGTCACAAGTCATACAGCACGGATCAAAGCATGAACTGGAAATCAGTCATGCAGCATCCATGGAGGCGAATAAACATGTTGTAGCCGGGGAAAAGTACACACTCAGGACAATGACTACTTTTTCGGGTTTTAATTCCTTTATCTGTTTTAGATGTTTAAGTGCCAGAAGAGGGTCTTAAAACAAAACGAACGACTTTACAATCAGGTCCTGCTGTTACAATCTCCGTTTCACCTTCAGTCCACACACTTGTGTCTTGACCAATTGCGTATGCAGTATAAAAATACAAAGAAAATCACACAAAACTAATACGGTAGTGGCAATTCTACTTGGCCGGTGAGGAACTTAGCAAGCCACGCTATCCAGCGTCGAGTCCTTTACTCGTGAAAATCTTTCCTCACCATGCCTAGCACTTCTGGGGGAACTCAATTCCAAAGCCCTACTAGCTTCGGCAGCAGAAAGCAAAATGGTCTCCTCACTATCCCGCGCGTGTGTAATGACGTCACCATCTCCACTTAAAGGCACAGGTGACTATTCTAGCATTACCCGGATGAATACCTGAGTATGATAATGAGTAGCATTCGATTGTCACCCGGTTACATTCTCCTCTGCATTCAAGTAATTGTCCTCGATTACTCACTCACTACAAGGGTACTTTTAACTTCCTTAACTGCTTCTCTAAAGTGAACTGACTAAGACTAGCCAGTATCTCCGACGCTGCTGCCGGACTTATGGAGGCCTCAGCAAGGACTGATCTTGGTTCGTGATGTGGGTTAGGGTGCTGTCCAGCACTTACTCATTTACTCCTGCGGGGTGCTGCCCCAGGAGGGCTACCTCCCCCCCCCCCCCCCACCCCCAGCGTCAGCTTCCCAGTCTCAGTCCCAGAAGATGTCATATTTTTGGAAGATATGCTGTCTAGGCTAGAGTCAAGGTTCTGTACACCCTGTTCTGACATACCTTCTACCACTTTCACACCATTTTCTGAATCTTCAGAATCTGATTCCTGCCCCAGCGGTGAGCCGGCCTGAGTTACTGAAGTTTGCAGTCTCCTTCGGGGAGCTGGAGTGAGATGGTTCTCACAGGGCCTGATGTCTACCCTGTTCACCCTCCCAAGGTTCCACAGTGTATGTGATGCCCAGTACCTCTACCACCCTGTAGAGGTTGGATTCCAAGCATCCTGGATCTTGGATGGCCTAATGGTCTGTTCCTCAGGTAAACCAGCGCATTCACATCAACTTTGGGACAGTAAACTTCGTCCTCCTGCCAGGCAATGCGTTCTGCCGGCTTCTGTTCAGAGTATTCTTTTGCTCTGGCATGCACATCCCTCAGTCGGCTCTGCTGTACAGCTAGCCAGTGTGGTAAACTACATATACCTGTCTGGACACGCCCCCTGCTGACTGCTCCTGTGGCTCCTCCCACAGACCCCGGTATAAAGGCGATCGAGGCCTGGGGCCGGCCTCTCAGTCTCCAGGATGTAGTATGGTGGTCACTCACTGCTTGTTCCTTCTTCCAGTCAATAAAAGCCGATATCTCGCCTTTACGTCTCAGAGTGAGTTATTGATGGTGCATCAGCCAGTCATGTTTCCGGTCCACAGTCTGTTCTTGCCCCAGCAGAGCATCCATGGGCAAGTGGGGATATACCCCGAACAACAGATAGTAAGGTGAATACCTGGTGGTGGCGTGAGGGGTCGTATTATATGCATACTCCAACTCGGGTAGATGTTCTGGTCACCTGCATTTCTTTCCTGGAGGCAATGTATGCAACAAATCATGCATCGTCCGGTTGAAACGCTGGCACTGCACGTTGCCAGTCGGATGATGAGGTGTGGAACGGCTTTTCTTTACCCCGTATAGTTTGAAAAGCTCAGCTATGACCTCACTTTCAAAGTTATGGCCCTGGTCAGAATACAATCTCTCAGGAACCCCATACTTCATGAACCATTCCCTCAAGAGCAGCCTTGCTGTGGCATCTGCCTTTTGATCCCGATTCGGAAACGCTTGGGTGAATTTAGTGAAAACGTCCGTGACCACTAAGACATTCTCACGCCCGTCAGTCACCAGCTCCAACACAGCGAAATCTACAGCCTCAACTTCAAAAGGCCTAGAAGCCAGAAATGACTTCGTGGGGGGACAGATCCTAGGCTGCGGCATCTTAGTTAGCACACAACGTGGACAATTTTTGATCCACCGTGCCACATCCTCGTGTATGCCCACCCAAAAGCATCAGCTCCTCAACAACTGCAGAGTACGTCCTGTGCCTTGATGGCCCATAGAGTTATATACGTACTCTAACACTTTGCTCCTCAAGCTGGTAACACACCCCAAGCTGCTCACCCTATACAGTAACCCTTTACACTCCCTGATACTGCCCCAGTACTTTAACAGAGACAAAACAGGTTTAGGCAGAGTTTTATGCTCCTGGCCACTCAGCTTTCTTTTCTGATCCCATAACTCTCTTAGGCCACTTAACACAGGGTCTTGCTGCTGAAAAGTATGCAAGTCCCTATTAGAATAACCTGGGAGGGTTGGAGTGTTCCCTTGCATCGGACCACTTACATCACTAGTACCAGCTCTCCAGGCTTGAATCTGCTTAACCCTCAGCTGTTAAGACCAGCGGTAACCAGTGCCGCAGATCGCCACAGACCCATCAAACTCCGGCTCTTCTGAAAATGGCTGCCTAGAGAGTGCATCAGCCATGGTATTGCTCTGACCCGGACGATACTGGACATCAAAGTCAAACACTGACAGCTGTGACATCCATCTCTGCTCCACTGCTCCCAACTTGGCAGTTTTCAAGAGGGATAAGGGGTTACTGTCAGTGATACTGTGAATTTGGAACTCCGTAAGTATCCACAAACAACACACACAAAATGCTGGTGGAACACAGCAGGCCAGGCAGCATCTATAAGGAGACCACTGTCGACAGTTCGGGCAATTATCCACAAAACTTCTCGACGACAGCCCACTTAAGTGCAAGCAGCTCCAATTTCATGCTGCTATAATTCCTTTCGGCATTCCTTAATTGCCGGCATGCATATGCAATAACCCTCTTTGCCTCTCCCTGCTGTTGGTATAACACAGCTCCTCGCCCATGATTGTTGGCATCAGTCTCCACTATAAAGGGCACTATAAAGGGAGAAATCGGCAAAGCCAAGGATGGGGGAGCTGGTGGGTTTCTCTTTGAGCAAGTCAAAGGCAGTTTGACAGCCTTCCATCCAAGACCGTTGTAACAGTCGGTTTGTTTTACTTGGACTCCTTGCATTAGTACACAAATTCACTACATCATGCAGTGGACCTGCAATCGTTGATAATAACTGCAAGAGCCAAGAAACGATCTTAAGTCCTTAACTGTAGATGGTACTGGCCACTGCTGCACAGCTGAGACCTTCTCAGGATCTGTGCCTATCCGCTTGGCTGATATCTGGTGCCCTAAGTACTTGACTGCAGAAAATGACACTTCTCCAAATTTACCTTCAGATCATTCTCCTTGAGGCACATAAGCACAGTGTTGAGCCTCACCAAGTGTTCCTGAAAAGCCTGTGAATACACAGAACATCATCCAAGTGCACAAGCATGATTTGGAGAACTAGGTCATTCATGGTTGCCTGTATGAGCCTTTGAAAAGTCGCTGGTCCATTGCAGACCCCAAATGGCATACGAAGATATTCATTCAGACCAAACGGGGTTGAAAAAGCAGTCTTATGCCAATCACACTCCTCTACCGCCACTTGGTGGTAACAACTCGCAAGGTCTATTGTCGAGAAAATTTGCGCAGGGCATCAAAACTCTCATCAATACGCGGGAGCGGGGACGCATCCTTTCTGGTCTTAAGATTCAGTCTCCAATAATCTACACACAGTCTTATGCTGCCATCAGCCTTCCGGACCAACACCACAGGTAAGACATAGGCACTGCTGCTCTCCTGAATCACACCCTTCTTCAACAGCTTTGCGATCACTTCATTGTACTGATTTGGCGCAACGCAACGGTATGGCTGTCAAACAGGCTCGTCATCAACTGAATTTCATGCTTGACTTTGTCAGTGTACCCAAGGTCTTCCTCCTCCACTGCAAAGATATTTAACCAGTAAAGCTCTGAGCTGAGCTTGTTGTTCTTCACTACCCCTGATGTCGAGCTTGTCTAGAATTGACTCCAACTTGTGATTACTACTTTGCTCCTTTACACCCACTGTCACACGATCAATGCCAGCTGAGATTCGCTGAAACCTTACTGCACATTGTTGATCACTATCTATGCACTCCACCTTTGACAGGATACCCAGCCGGCTCCTAGGTGCGAGCCATACATCCTCTCAAGAGAGGTCTAAAATCTGTACTGGCACTATCCGATCACCAGAGTCAATGAGCGTCGGAATGACTACAATACCTCCTGGTAAAGGGGCTTGTGTAACATTTTATGGTCACTACCAGCATCGCCAGTGACTACAGATCCAGCAGGTATGTGCTCAGTATCTTTTCCCAATACTCGGACTACTGCTTTTCTTTCAGTAGTGTGCATCTGCACTTTCTGGAAAACATCTCTCCAATCAGAATCCAGCTTCCCTTCTAGGGCGGTGCCATATTCTGTGTAGACAAGTTGCCTACACTGGCTGATAATGTTCCTGCCTACATAGGTGGTTCGGTGCTAACAGGATCCCTGACTACTAGAAAGCCACAATTTGGTATCGTCATGCCCATTGCTCAAACCTCAGCTCTAGATACCCAAGGTAAGGAATATCAAGACCGTTTGCAGTTGTTAGCCTAAGCCAGCCAGTGGTGGACAACATATCCTTGTCCTCTCCATTCAAGTGTTCTCGAAAGAACTGTACAGTCAGGGTGCTCACTTGACTACCTGCATTCGACAGACAATGGACAGCTACACCTGATATTTCAAGCTCAGCAACTGGACATGTTCCTAAGGCACGTTGCAGCACCTGGTCACGGGATAGCGGCAGATCCTCTGTATCTATGAGGTTCCACTGAATTGCCTGACTCCCAAACTCCTGAGGGCGGGAGGATGCAGACTCCACTTTCCTTGCACCCCGCTTCTGTGGGCCAAATGCCCTCCCACCCAACACTTGAAACATATTGGTTGCCCATTCTCTGTGAACCTAGGCTGTAAATTACGTCTGCTGCTAGTAGCGCATGTAAGATCCCCCTATACAGTGAGATCTTTCACTGCTCGAGTCAATTCACAAAGGGCTTTGCCCTGCTCTGCGACCACTTTAAAGACATCATCTAGTGTGACAGACTCAGATTCCCGAGCTTTAACTATCGAGCACTGTGCCTGGCTACTACTACACCCTGACTTTCCAGACCCAGCGGCTCTTCTGTGAGCCACAGATGAGCCTCCTCTCACACCTCTATCATTGAGGACTCAGGGTGGTTCCGCACGAATCTGTGGAGCTCCCTTCTGAGGGAAGGATCCCTGATCCCCTCTATAAATTGATCTCTTAGTACCACCCTCTGATTAGTCACCTCACCTCCAATGGACTATTCACCCTATCTATGCCTTTTGATTTAGTGAACCTTCAGTCTCCTTCATTTCAGGGAGAACAGTTCTACCCTCTAGGGCACTTTATGACCCTTCCTGGGTTAATAGCTCCTGGGTTATCCATTAATTAATAGCTTTATAAATAATTTGTCAAAAAAGGTGATCAAACCTATTTAAGCAGTGTAAGCTCTGTTCATTAAAGACCAAGGTTTTCCATTCACTGGGCAATCTAACAGCTATTTCTGCTCTGTCTAGTGTTGGCACTCAAGTGTTACATGTGCCCCACACCAGAGGATAAGAACTGTGAAGAAACTGAGTGCGATGAGGAGGAGGTCTGCGTTTCAGTATTATCCAAACTGGAAAATGGTAAAAGAAACCCTCTCTGCCTGACTGTGTATCCTGCAGGGATGTTCCCCTCTTGAAACAGGTCAAAGCACCCCGCTGCACCATGCAGTCAGACTCTACCCAACCACACTCCATTTCTACGTCCTTCCTTTGCTTCATGCCATTGTTATGCTGTATGCCTCATCCTTTGCCAATGGAAGAGAGTTTCCACTCCCAAACTCCCCGCTACCGCCCTCTGAATCGCGGATGCAGACTTCCAGGTCCGTTGGTGAAGAGAGGCAACATGTTTAGATGTGAATGAGATGAAATGAGTAAATGCAATTCTATTGAGTGACTATAGACATAGGAGCATTATTAGGCCCTTTGACCCATTTAGTTTACTCTGCCATTCCATTGCCTGCTACCCAATGATTTCTGCACCTCGGGTTAGTAACCACTGTTCCCCTCTTCTTTTCAGAAACTTTCATAGAGAGAAGATGCTCCAATCCATTCAACTGTCACACCTCTTTCAACGCCGGTTGGATCAGTCAGACTGTGATCTGCTGCAAGACGGACAAATGCAATGTACAGACGTGGCCAGGTAATAGTGTGATCAAAGCACAGAGGGCAGCTTATTGTTAGATTGTCATGTCATGTGCACAGATGCAATGAGAAACTTACTTGCTGCAGCAGCATCAGATGCACAACATTCACAAGAATAGATATAAATTAGGTATAAAATATGTCCCGCTAGTCACAGAACTCCATTAAGAGAATCAAACTCTACTTTGTATCATCAAGCCAATTCTGAATGTATTTAAATCTCACGCGATCAGCCTGACATGTAGGATTTTGTCAAAGGCCTTAATGAAGACCATACAGACAACATCCACACCCGTCATCTATCTCCTTAATTACCTCTTCAGAAAAGTCCAAAAGATTTGTCAGAATATGACCTCCAATGCACAAAAACCATGTTGATTATTTCTGATCAGGCCTTGGTTATCCAGCTGATGGTAGATCTTGTTCCATGGAGTTCCCTTTAACTGAAATCAGGCAAAACCGATCAATCTCTTTCAAGTACACCCAGTGGACTCGGCCACCCTCAGTGGCAATGAGTTGACTCGCTGCTCATGGAAGCTGAAATGGATGCCTCAGCTCAAGCACTCTAGAACAAGAGATTCATTTTGTTGGAGCTGAAGGGACAGAGTCAGTACAGACCACAATAACATTCCTTTGTTTGTTCACCAGAAACCGAGAATACCAAACAGTGCTATGGATGTACTGATGAACAATGTAAAGAAGCGTTAAAGCCCATTTCCTGTGTAGGCCAGCAGAAAGTATGTGCAGTGGGATTCTTCAGAGGATCTTACCATTGTAAGTTACACTGTAGAGGATGCAGGTGGTTACTGAGAAGGGGAAGGTGGCAGATTTTGAAGGAGTTACAGAATGGGGAGAGATGCAGGTGTCAGGTGGGAAGGGGCACAGAATGTTCTGTTGTTTTCCAGTCCTAGTCTTTCCCTGATACCGGAATGACCTACCCTTAGGATGAGGTCAGGCAGCACTTTCCTGGCCCTCATTATTTAACAGCAAGTGATACCTCTTCCCATCCCTACCCATTCAAGGCCAACAAAAGCTGCCATCTTTGCACTGGAGTCCAGGTGCAGGCTGCCCTGTACGAGCTGAAGCAGGAGCCCAACTGTAACTTGCCCTAGCTTTGATAGACACTAGATGGCAAGCTTGATCCCATCCACTACCGTCGTGAGTGAGTCCTGCAGCCCAGCTCACATCCCAGTCCCCCCGAGCTGATACACAGGAGGAAAACGTGGCTCTATTTGCTCCCTCTCACACACACTCACACACTATTCAGCCTTCAAACCTATCTGACCATTAAATCTGATCACCATTGACCTTCAATATCAGATTCAGACTTGGTTACATTGAAACATACAGTGGAATTAGTTGTTTGTGTTAACAGCCACCACACAGGAATGTGATGGAGGAAGCCTGCAAATGTCACCACACATTCCAGTGCCAACATAGCATGCCCATGATACTCGGCAGAACGGTACATGCAGCAGCAACAAAATTAAACAACAACAAAGCAAGAACCTTTTCTACTTCCTCACCAAACAGGCCTCCAGCACCAGGATAGGCTCCGGGCCCCATCCAGTCTTTGGTCTCAGACTCATAAACTTTGGGCCTCTGACCAGCCCAGACTCACAGATGTCGGGCCTATGCTGACATCAATCTTCAGTCTCCCTGAGTTCTGCCCTCCATTTTTCTTCCCCCTGCCTTAGCTCCTCAACAAAAAAAGCATTGATCTGGGTAACCCTTTCTCAGCCTTGCAGACTTTGTGGGGTGGAAAGTGCTTCCGGGATCATCCACGGCCTAGCACTAGCAAGGACCCACTTCTTGGCTCAAACTGTGGAATGTCAGAATCGTTCTGAGAGACGTGTGTGGTGGAGGAGGAGGGAACTAGGTTGTAGCAGGAATGTGAAGAGCTAACCATTTCCCATGCTTGTAGTCCGCCAGAAACGTTTTCCATTCCGGGGATGTGTGAATGAGAAGATGTGCAGTACCTTCAACAGCATCTACCGTCTGAGGTGCTGCCGTGGGGAGCTCTGCAACAGAAGCAGCGTGCTTCACCAGGCATTGCCCCTGCTTGGCATGGCTCTTCTCATCTGCTGGAATCAGCCACTCCCATACACCTGTATCTAACATGCCTCCCAGGAGATTTGAGTTGAGTAAATGAAAGGATGGGTTTGGGGCAAGGATGGAGGGGGGCACACGGAGAACTACGCTGAAAGAGGAGCACTATGCTGTCCTTCTGGATAAGACATTAAACTGGAAATAAAAATCCCAATGCCCACTATTGGGAGGGTTTGCCGATATTTATCGCCGAGCCAGAACGCCGCCTCTGGACACGGGAGCTTGCCTATGCTGCCCCATTCCCATCTCCATGGTGATTTCAACTCTTAGGAAAACAAACCCTCTGTGACCTAGAAGAGTGGGGGTGGGGTAAATCACATGGAGGAAGGACAGGTCTGTGTTGCCATTCTGCTGGGGTATTGGAAGGATGTTCCTGCATCAGCCTTTGGGATGAGCAACGGGTGCCCGAAGATTTCGTGCTGAGCTGACCTTCTCATCTCTGGATGTTCTGTGTGAGGACTGAACCTCGAGCACTCCATCCTAACAGTTAGGAAGTATTGAGATTGGGCTCGGACTGTCTGCCCTTCTGGATTTGAGGTAGCACACTTTGCATCATTTGGACTTGGATTGTCTAAAACCCTTCTGGGCTTGTATTTGAGGTTGAATTTTGTCTTCATGTTATGTTCTAGGGTTACTTTGCAGTAAATAATAACTTTCTGAAATTCTATTGTGTGCTATTATATCCACAATCTGGACTCCAGTTGTTCATTTCCTGCTCTTTCCACACAGCCAGAATGACCTCAAGCACAATTTAAGCAATTCAAGGCATAGTGGGGCGGGCATTAAAAACTTGGTCTGAGAGGGAGATTTTAACAATCTTAAAAGAAAGGGGCAACAAGGCTTGTGGTCTAAATTCTGGAGTTTTGGGCCCAGACAATTGAAATAATGGAAATCAGAGGATTATTGAGATGATGTGATAGTAGGAGATGGTGGGGCATGGGATCATGGGACTGGTGGAATTCTAAAAGTAAGGAGAGTGTAGGGGCCAGGCGGGGTCACAGATGGGGAGGGGTGTGGGGGAGGAGGAGAACACAGAGACAGGGAAAGTTGTAGGGGTCACAGAGATAGGGAGGATTGTAGGGACTGAAGGGGGTCACAGAGATGGGGAGGGGCATGGGGGAGGAGGAGAACACAGACAGGGAAAGTTGTAGGGGTCACAGAGATAGGGAGGATTGTAGGGACTGAAGGGGGTCACAGAGATGGGGAGGGGTGTGGGGGAGGAGGAGAACACAGAGACAGGGAAAGTTGTAGGGGTCACAGAGATAGGGAGGATTGTAGGGACTGAAGGGGGTCACAGAGATGGGGAGGATTGTAGGGACTGAAGGGGGTCACAGAGATGGGGAGGATTGTAGGGACTGAAGGGGGTCACAGAGATGGGGAGGGGTGTGGGGGAAGAGGAGAACACAGAGACAGGGAAAGTTGTAGGGGTCACAGAGATAGGGAGGATTGTAGGGACGGAAGGGGGTCACAGAGATGGGGAGGATTGTAGGGACTGAAGGGGGTCACAGAGATGGGGAGGATTGTAGGGACTGAAGGGGGTCACAGAGATGGGGAGGATTGTAGAGACTGAAGGGGGTCACAGAGATGGGGAGGATTGTAGGGACTGAAGGGGGTCACAGAGATGGGGAGGGGCGTGGTGGAGGAGGAGAACACAGAGACAGGGAAAGTTGTAGGGGTCACAGAGATAGGGAGGATTGTAGGGACGGAAGGGGGTCACAGAGATGGGGAGGATTGTAGGGACTGAAGGGGGTCACAGAGATGGGGAGGATTGTAGGGACTGAAGGGGGTCACAGAGATGGGGAGGATTGTAGGGACTGAAGGGGGTCACAGAGATAGGGAGGATTGTAGGGACTGAAGGGGGTCACAGAGATGGGGAGGCATGTAGGGACTGAAGGGGGTCACAGAGATGGGGAGGATTGTAGGGACTGAAGGGGGTCACAGAGATGGGGAGGATTGTAGGGACTGAAGGGGGTCACAGAGATGGGGAGGCATGTAGGGACTGAAGGGGGTCACAGAGATGGGGAGGATTGTAGGGACTGAAGGGGGTCACAGAGATGGGGAGGATTGTAGGGACTGAAGGGGGTCACAGAGATGGGGAGGATTGTAGGGACTGAAGGGGGTCACAGAGATGGGGAGGATTGTAGGGACTGAAGGGGGTCACAGAGATGGGGAGGCATGTAGCGACTGAAGGGGGTCACAGAGATGGGGAGGATTGTAGGGACTGAAGGGGGTCACAGAGATAGGGAGGATTGTAGGGACTGAAGGGGGTCACAGAGATGGGGAGGCATGTAGGGACTGAAGGGGGTCACAGAGATGGGGAGGATTGTAGGGACTGAAGGGGGTCACAGAGATGGGGAGGGGCGTGGTGGAGGAGGAGAACACAGAGACAGGGAAAGTTGTAGGGGTCACAGAGATAGGGAGGATTGTAGGGACGGAAGGGGGTCACAGAGATGGGGAGGATTGTAGGGACTGAAGGGGGTCACAGAGATGGGGAGGATTGTAGGGACTGAAGGGGGTCACAGAGATGGGGAGGATTGTAGGGACTGAAGGGGGTCACAGAGATGGGGAGGATTGTAGGGACTGAAGGGGGTCACAGAGATAGGGAGGATTGTAGGGACTGAAGGGGGTCACAGAGATGGGGAGGATTGTAGGGACTGAAGGGGGTCACAGAGATGGGGAGGATTGTAGGGACTGAAGGGGGTCACAGAGATAGGGAGGATTGTAGGGACTGAAGGGGGTCACAGAGATGGGGAGGCATGTAGGGACTGAAGGGGGTCACAGAGATGGGGAGGATTGTAGGGACTGAAGGGGGTCACAGAGATGGGGAGGATTGTAGGGACTGAAGGGGGTCACAGAGATGGGGAGGCATGTAGGGACTGAAGGGGGTCACAGAGATGGGGAGGATTGTAGGGACTGAAGGAGGTCACAGAGATGGGGAGGATTGTAGGGACTGAAGGGGGTCACAGAGATGGGGAGGATTGTAGGGACTGAAGGGGGTCACAGAGATGGGGAGGATTGTAGGGACTGAAGGGGGTCACAGAGATGGGGAGGCATGTAGCGACTGAAGGGGGTCACAGAGATGGGGAGGATTGTAGGGACTGAAGGGGGTCACAGAGATAGGGAGGATTGTAGGGACTGAAGGGGGTCACAGAGATGGGGAGGCATGTAGGGACTGAAGGGGGTCACAGAGATGGGGAGGATTGTAGGGACTGAAGGGGGTCACAGAGATGGGGAGGGGCGTGGTGGAGGAGGAGAACACAGAGACAGGGAAAGTTGTAGGGGTCACAGAGATAGGGAGGATTGTAGGGACAGAAGGGGGTCACAGAGATGGGGAGGATTGTAGGGACTGAAGGGGGTCACAGAGATGGGGAGGATTGTAGGGACTGACGGGGGTCACAGAGATGGGGAGGATTGTAGGGACTGAAGGGGGTCACAGAGATGGGGAGGATTGTAGGGACTGAAGGGGGTCACAGAGATAGGGAGGATTGTAGGGACTGAAGGGGGTCACAGAGATGGGGAGGCATGTAGGGACTGAAGGGGGTCACAGAGATGGGGAGGATTGTAGGGACTGAAGGGGGTCACAGAGATGGGGAGGATTGTAGGGACTGAAGGGGGTCACAGAGATGGGGAGGCATGTAGGGACTGAAGGGGGTCACAGAGATGGGGAGGATTGTAGGGACTGAAGGGGGTCACAGAGATGGGGAGGATTGTAGGGACTGAAGGGGGTCACAGAGATGGGGAGGATTGTAGGGACTGAAGGGGGTCACAGAGATGGGGAGGATTGTAGGGACTGAAGGGGGTCACAGAGATGGGGAGGCATGTAGCGACTGAAGGGGGTCACAGAGATGGGGAGGATTGTAGGGACTGAAGGGGGTCACAGAGATAGGGAGGATTGTAGGGACTGAAGGGGGTCACAGAGATGGGGAGGCATGTAGGGACTGAAGGGGGTCACAGAGATGGGGAGGATTGTAGGGACTGAAGGGGGTCACAGAGATGGGGAGGATTGTAGGGACTGAAGGGGGTCACAGAGATGGGGAGGCATGTAGGGACTGAAGGGGGTCACAGAGATGGGGAGGATTGTAGGGACTGAAGGGGGTCACAGAGATGGGGAGGATTGTAGGGACTGAAGGGGGTCACAGAGATGGGGTGGTATGTAGGGGCCAGGAGGCATTCTTTTCCAACTCCACTATCTATCTAGTTCCTTCAACCATATGTTTATTCACGCTTTTCCAATCCCTCTTTCATTCCCCCACCTACTTCCCCATTATCTGAACATCACCCTCCCCTTAGTCCAATCTGCCCACCAGCTGCATACTGATCGATAACATAAGCAGAAGTTTTGTAGATGGTTTAAATCTGAAGCAACATGCACGCACGCACACAAACATCATAATCAGGTTTCTTATCACCGGCATGTGTCGTGAAATTTGTTAACTTAGCAGCAGTTCAATGAAATACATAATATAGAAAAAGAGGGGAAAAATAATTAAGTAAATCAATTAATGTATATTGAATAGATTAAAAATTGTGCAAAAAACAGAAATAATGTATTTTTTTTAAAAATGTGGTAGTGTTCACGGGTTTAATGTCCATTTCGGAATTGGATGGCAGAGGGGAAGAAGCTGTTCCTGAATCGCTGAGTATGTGCCTTCAGGCTTCTGTATCTCCTACCTGATGGTAACAGTGAGAAAAGGGCATGTCCTGGGTGCTGGATGTCCTTAATAATAGATGCTGCTTTTCTGAAACACCGCTCCTTGAAGATTTCCTGGGTACTTTGTAGGCTAGTACCCAAGATGAAGCTGCCTAAATTTATAACCATCTGCAGCTTCTTTCAGCCCCATGCAGTAGCCTCCCCATACCAGACAGTAATGCAGCCTGTTAGAACGCGGTCCACGGTACATCTCTATAGAAGATTTTGAGTGTATTTGTTGAAATTCCAAATCTCTGCAAACTCCTAATGACGTATAGTCACTGTCTTGCCTTCTTTATAACTGCATCGATATGTTGGGGCCAGGTTAGGTCCTTGGAGATCTTGACACCCAGGAACTTGAAGCTGCTCACTCTCTCCACTTCTGATCCCTCTATGAGGATTGGTATGTGTTCCTTCATCTCTCCCTTCCTGAAGTCCACAATCATCTCTTTTGTCTTCCATTGAGTGCAAGGTTGTTGCTGCGACACCACTCTACTAGTTAGTATATCTTGTTCCTGTACGCCCTCTCATCTCTATCTGGGATTCTACCAACAATGGGTGTATCATCAGCAAACTTATAGATGGTATTTGAGCTATGCCTAACCACATAGCCATGGGTATAGAGAGAGTAGAGCAGTGGGCTAAGCAAACACCCCTGAGGTGCACCAGTGTTGATTGTCAGCGAGGGGAGATATTATCACCAATCCACACAGATTGTGGTCTTCCAGTTAGGAAATCTAGGATCCAATTGCAGAGGGAGTACAGAGGCCCTTCTCAATCAGGATTGTGGGAATGATGGTATTAAATGCTGAGCTATAGTTGATGATCAGCATCCTGACATAGGTGTTTGTGTTGTCTAAGGCCATGTGAAGAGCCATTGAAATTGCATCTGCCATTGACCTGTTGTGGTGATAGACAAATTGCAGTGGGTCCAGGTCCTTGCTGAGGCAGGAGTTCAGTCTCGTCATGACCAACCTCTCAAAGCATTTCATCACTGTCGGTGTAAGTGCTACTGGGCAACAGTCATTAAGGCAGCCCACATTAATCTTCTTAGGCACTGGTATAATTGTTGCCTTTTTGAAGCAAGTGGGAACTTCCGCCTGTAGCAGTGAGAGATTGAAAATGTCCTTGAATACTCCAAACACGAGGAAATCTGCAGATGCTGGAAATACAAGTGACCCACACAAAATTCTGGTGGAACACAGCAGGCCAGGCAGCATCTACAGGGAGAAGCACTGTCGACGTTTCGGGCTGAGACCCTTCGTCCTGGCCTGCTGTATTTCACCAAAATTTTGTGTGTGTGTTACTTGAATACTTCAGTCAGTTAGTTGGCACTGGATTTCAGAGGGTTTTCAGAGCCTTACCAGGTACTCCAACGGGACCTTCCGCCTGGCGAGGGCTCACCCTCTTTAAAGAGACCCTAACATCGGCCTCTGAGACAGAGAGCACAGGGTCACCGGGTGCAGGAGGGATCTTCACAGCTGTAGTTATATTCTGCCTTTCAAAGTGGGCACAGAAGGTGTTGAGTTCACATGGTAGTGAAGCATCGCTGCCATTCATGATATTGGGTTTCACTTTGTAGGAAGTAATGTCCTGCCAGAGTTGTCGTGCAGTCGATGTCGCCTCCAACCTCATTTAAAATTATCTCTTCACCCTTGAAGTGGTCCTCTGCAAATCATACCTGCTTTTCTGGTACAGCCCAACCCAGATTTGAATGCCATAGATCTAGCCTTCAGCAGATGATGTACTTCCTGGTTCATTCTTGGCTTTTAGGTTGGGAATGTACAGTAAATCTTTGTAGGCACACACTCATCCACACAGGTTTTACTGAAGTCGGTAATGACTGCAGCATACTCATCCAGGTTCGAAGACGAATCCCTGAATACAGTCCAGTCTGCTGATTCAAAGCAGTCCTGTAGACACTCCTGTGCTTCCCTTGTCCATAACTTCTTGGTCCTCACTGCTGGTGCTGCAGTCTTCAGTCTCTGCCTATACTCAGCTAGTAGAAGTACAGCCAGGTGATCAGACTTCCCGAAGTGAGGGTGTGGAATAGCACAGTAGGCGTTCTTGATGGTGGTGTAACAGTGGTCCAGTGTGTTGTTTCCTCAGGTATTGCAAGTAATCTGCTGATGGTAATTGCTTAGTGATTTTTTTCAGACTGGCCTGGTTAAAATCTCCCAAAACGATGGAGAAGGCATTGGGGTGCGCTTTTTCACGTTTGTTGATCTCTTTGTTTTCTCGTTTTCTTTCTCTCGCTCTGTTGCGCTCTCTCTCTTGTTCTCCCACATTCACTCTCTCCCTTGCGCAATCCCTGCCCCATGCCCTCCCCCATGTGCCCTCCCCCCTTGCTCTCTCTCTCCCCCTCTCCTCCCTCTCTCTCTCCCCCTCTCTCTTCTGCTCTCACAGTGCTAGAGGTTGGGATTGAACTCATTCTCTGGAGCTGGAGACAACATTTCTATCCACTCTGTCACTGGGCCAGCTGAAACTAAGGCTCAGTAGAGAAGAATACAGGAACAGGAACACCTGTCTCCCCCTCTGCATCCCTACATCTTCGGAGGAGGAGTTGTCCTCTCCTCCTGCTCTGTGCTGACCCTGAGAAAGTCCAAGTCCAGTTTACTGACAGACGGAGAAGAACATGGTGCAAAGGTGCAATGAAAGACTTACTTGCAGCAGAGAAACCTCTCAGAGGACCACTCCTGGGCCCAGCCCTTGGATGCAACCATGAAGAAGGCATGCCAGTCTTTACACATTCTTAGAAGTTTAAGAAGATTCAGTATGTGATGGAGTGGGCTGTATCTACTACTTTTTGTAGGATTTCCCTTTCAAGGAAATTTTTATCTTTCTAGGACACCGTACTAGGCTGTGATGTAGCCAGTCAATATACTCTCCACCACACATCTATAGAAATTTGTGAAGGTTTTAGTTGTCATGCTGAACCTTCACAAACTTCTCAGGAAAAAGAGATGCTGCCGTGCTTTTTTCGTAATTGCACCTACTGCAGGACAAGTTCTCTGAAGTGATAACACCAGGAAATTTAATATTGCTGACCCTCTCCACCCTTGAACCGCTAATGAGGACTGGTTCATGGATCTCTGGTTTCCTCCTGAAGTCTTGCTGGCATTGAATGGCACCACTTAGCCATATTTCCGGTCTCCCTCCTGTATACTGATTCAGCCTACCACGGTAGTGTTGTCAGCAAACTTAAATATAGCATTGGGGATATCTTTAGTGTAAATTGAGTACAGCAAGGGAATAAGCATGCAGCCTTGTGGTGCACCTGTGCTGATGGAGATTGTGGAGGAGATGTTGTTCCCAATGGGAGCTGACTGGAGTCTGCATGTGAGGAAATCCAGGATCCAATTTCCTGCAGTACCCATTCGGTACAGCATCGTGGGCTGAAGGGCCTATATTGTGCTGTGTTTTTTCTATGTTTCCATGCTTGTCTGTTTCTCAAGGAGGTACTGAGGCCAAGGTCTTGGAGCTTATTGATTGGTTTAGAGTGTATAATGGGATTGATGTAGGGCATCCTGATGTGTGCATCTGTCCAGATGTCCCAGGGTTGAGTGAAGAACCGATGAGATGGGACCTGCTGTGGAGCTGTTGTACCGGGAGGCAAACTGGAGTCGATCCAAGTTGCTTCTCGGGTAGGGGCTGTTATGTTTTATCACCAGCCTCTCAAAACACATAATCACTGTAGGTATGACTGCTTCTTGAAGATGTGTACAGGAGCGCACAAACCAAACCACCTTAACACTACCTCGGACAATAACTCTTTCTTTTCCCTCTTCAAACCTTGCACTAGTGTTGTTATGTTTAATTTGTTCTATGTATTTATATTAGCGTCATGTGTAACACTTCAGTTCAGCATTCAACACAATCATTCCTCAGCACGTGATTGGAAAGCTGAGCCTACTGGGCCTGAACACCTCCCTCTGCAACTGGATCCTAGACATCCTGACTGGGAGATATCAGTCAGTCCGGATCGGGAGCAGCATCTCCAACACCATCACACTGAGCATGGGGGCCCCCCCAGGGTTATGTGCTCAGTCCACTGCTGTTGACTCTGCTGACCCACAACCGTGCTGCAACACACAGCTCGAATCATATCATCAAGTTCACCGATGACACGACCGTGGTGGGTCTCATCAGCAAGAACGATGAGTCAGCTTACAGAGAGGAGGTGCAGCAGCTAATGGACTGGTGCAGAGCCAACAACCTGTCTCTGAATGTGAGCAAAACAGAAGAGATGGTTGTTGACTTCAGGAGGGCACGGAGCGACCACTCCCCGCTGAACATCGACGGCTCCTCGATAGAGATCGTAAAGAGCACCAAATCTCTTGGTGTTCACCTGGCGGAGAATCTCACCTGGTCCCTCAACACCAGCTCCATAGCAAAGAAAGCCCAGCAGCGTCTCTACTTTCTGTGAAGGCTGAGGAAAGTCCATCTCCCACACCCCTTCCTCATCACATTCTACAGAGGATGTATCGAGAGCATCCTGAGCAGCTACATCACTGCCTGGTTCGGGAATTGCACCATCTCAGATCGCAAGACCCTGCAGTGGATAGTGCGGTCAGCTGAGAAGATCATCGGGGTCTCTCTTCCCACCATCAAGGACATTTACACCACATGCTGAACCCACAAAGCTAACAGCATTGTGAAGAACCCCACGCACCCCTCATACAAACTCTTCTCCCTCCTGCTGTCTGGGAAAAGGTACCGAAGCATTTGGGCTCTCACGACCAGACTATGTAACAGTTTCTTCCCCCAAACTATCAGACTCCTCAATACCCAGAGCCTGGACTGATACCTTAATGCCCTATTGTCCTGTTTATTATTTATTGTAATGCCTGCACTGTTTTTTGCACTTTATGCAGTCCTGGATAGGTCTATAGTCTAGTGTAGTGTTTTTTTTTACATAGTTCAGTCTAGTTTTCATACTGTGTCATGTAACACCATGGTCCTGAAAAACGTCGTCTCATTTTTACTGTGTACTGTACCAGCAGTTATGGTTGAAATGACAATAAAAAGTGACTTGACTTGACTTGACTTAACCCCAGCCATCAGTCTCCTCAATACTCAAAGTCTAGATTGACATCTACATCATGTAATTTGTCCTCTACCATGCCTATTGTCTTGTTTATTATTGTACTGCCCTGCAGTGTTTTGTGCACTTTATGTAGTCCTGTGCAGGTCTGTAGTCTAGTGTAGTTTTTAATGTTGTTTTACGTAGTCTAGCGTAGCCTTGTGCTGTCTCACATAGTCTAGTGTAGTTTTGTATTATGCTGCACCGGGGTCCTGGAGGAACATTGTTTCGTTTTTACTGTGTACTGTACCAGAAGTTTATGGTCGAAATGACAATAAACTTGAATTTGTTAATTTAAGTTTGTTAACATTCAAGTGACCACTTTATTAGGTATAGATTACACCTGTCTGTTAATGTAAATATCTGAGTTGCCATCATGTTGCAGCACCTCAATGCATAAAAATATACAAACATGGTCAAGAGGTTCTGTTGTTGTTCAGACCAGTTGCATGATTGTTGATGCCAGATGGGGCTGTTTGAGTATCTCAGAAACTGCTGATCTTTTGGGATTTTCATACACAAAAATCTCTAGAGCAGGGGTTCCTAACCTCTTTTATGCCCGACCTGCTGAGTTTTTTGTGTGTGTTGCTCTGGATTTCCAGCATCTGTAGAACTCTTATGTTAATGAAATCCAGAGTGTCCTCTAACTAAATGTATTCGAATGGAGATAAGACCTGGCCAGACAGAACAACCTCCATCTTTGCAGGACTGTTTTGAAAACATGGTATGGTGCATGTTCAGGAAGGTGGCTATCTGTAACCATCACGTCAACATTGATGAATATGTGAAATCTGTGATGTTTGTAATGCAGGTCAGAAACACTGGTCATCGACTTCAGGAAGCACAGCAGGCTACACAGCAATGTTACCTCTGATTTGTAATGACTACTGTGCACAAAAATCCTGCAATGTGCATTTTTCCCCCAGTGACAACAGCATGTGCGCATTGAATAACTTCTTCAATACAAGCAATATAAATAAGCCGGTTCTAAAATCTGCAGACTCTAAGTTGTCAATGCCATCCACATCAGTAGCTGAAAAAGGAAATGCAATTGTGTACGATTGTACAATTATACGATTGTATAATTCACTGTTATAGTCAAATGATGTGTATGGATGGCATGCAAAACAGTTTTTCACTGCAACTTGCTACAGGTGCTGTGCCACTACTGTACAAACAATCTAATTTTCCTGATAGACCCTGTATGTATGCCTCTGGTCATAAATTTGGATTTTGATATAGTATTCAGATCAGATTGAACATGTAAGGAATATAAACATGTTCTGTAAAAAGGAAAATATTAATAAAAACTGAGGCTGGTCAATTAAAGTCAGAAGTGGGAGAATTTATAAGTGTGTTTATAAATTTTATAAGATGCAAGGGATAGCATCTGGGGTGAGTTAGTGGGAATTGGAAGAATGAAACGAGTGGTGTAGATGAGTCGGCATGGATTCGGTGTTTCCACGCCCTGTCACTCTATGACAGGCTGTGACATCAAAACAGAAAACATGATAAAACATACAGTGGCATTCAGAAGTTTGGGCACCCTGGTCAAAATTTCTGTTACTGTGAGTAGCTAAGCGAGTTAAAGATGACCTGATTTCCAAAAGGCATAAAGTTAAAGATGACTTAATATTTCTAAAATTGATAAACTTTTGGGGGATGTTTTTGTAACAGAGGAAGACAGTGGATTAACGTGTTGGGAATTTCAGGCAGTTCTGTGTAGGGGAGTCTAAACTTAGAGGGCAAAGGTAAACATAAATGTGTTTGTTGTCATGTTGTCCCAGATACAGTGAAAACTTCCTTTTGCTTGTCACTATACTGATCATTTCATCACATCGGTGTATGGAAGTAGCAGAAGTAAAAATAATACCAGAATACAGAGAAAGTATAGTTCAGGCAGACGTAAGCTGCAAGGCCAGATAGGTAGATAAAGGTGAGTGGAAAAAAAATTAATTTTGTTTAATTAAAGGGGCAAGTTTTTCCACACAGAGTGAGAGCTGGGTAAAATTACACCATTTAAAAGGCATTCAGACAGCTACATGATAGGAAAGGATTACAGAGATCGGCCAAATGTGGGCAAATTGAACTAGGTATCTCATAGGCTGAAGGGCCAGGTTCTGTGTTATATAACTCCATTACTCTATGAGAGCAGAGGAAAGGGAGTAAATCATATGCATTTTCACCAAGGTCAACCACTGAGAAATATCAAAGTTTATTCGGCACAGGGGGGAACTGAACTGGGTCCCTGAGGTCAAGAACCAAACGGCTGAAGGGTAGTAAATGTTCCTGAACCGTGTGGTACTTCTCGATTTTGTACTGCTTGCCCGATGGGAGCTGCACATGGCCTGGATGGTAGCGATCCATGATGATAAATGTTGGCTTCTTGAGGTAGATACAACTGATGGTGCAGATAGATGTGCCAATACTGTAATCAGCGCCATGACCACACTGCACTGAAATTGACCTTTTTTTGTTGTAATTGTATTTTCTTGAAAAAAATCATGATTTATGTGTGCTTTTCTTGTGAATGTTGTGTATCTGACACTGTCCGTCTGATGCTGCTGCATGAACGTTTTCATTGCACCTGTAAACACTTGAACTTGTGCATCTGACAATGAACTTGGCTCTGACTTGGTCCTGCAGCTGGGAAGGGTTAGGAGGAACGGGGCAGGCCGCAGTACAAGGGCTGGTGTTGCAGTATTGTCATTGAGTAACAGCAAAGGAATGAGGAGGTGGGGAATGATCCCACAGACAGCAGAAGTTTAGAAAAGATATGGGCAAATGTCAGTGGTATTTCCACTGCAGGTCTAACCTTAGGCAAAAGGGGAAGTAGTGAATTTCATTTTCAGGTTGAATAGTTCTCCCTGTGAGACACAAGTCTTTTCGAAATGTCAGAGACCCAGAGGGGGTGGAATGTGTTGTACATTCCCAGGGTCAGACACAGAGTGAATCTCCCTCCACACCGTCCCATCACACACTCCCACGGTCAGACACAGAGTGAATCTCCCTCCACACCGTCACATCACACACTCCCAGGGTCAGACAGAGAGTGAATCTCCCTCCACATTGTCCCATCACACACTCCCCGGGTCAGACACAGAGTGAATCTCCCTCCACACCTTCCCATCATACACTCCCAGGGTGAGACACAGAGCAAATCTCCCTCCACATCGTCCCATCACATACTCCCAGGGTCAGATATAGAGTGAAACTCTCCACACTCCCATCACACACTCACGGGGTCAGACACAGAGTGAATCTCCCTCCTCACCGTCCCATCACACACTCCCAGGGTCAGTCACAGAGTGAATCTCCCTTCACACCGTCCCATCACACTCTCCCGGGGTCAGACAGAGTGAATCTCCCTCCACACCGTCCCATCACACTCTCACTGGGTCAGACAGAGTGAAACTCCCTCCACACTGTCCCATCACACACTCCCAGAATTAGACTCACAGACCACATGAAGCATTGATCGCTGATCCCTAACTGTCCTCTCCAAACCATAGTGTCTGGCTGCTAACCTCATCCTCATCTTTCCCTGTGGGAGGAGAAATTTGCTATGAATATCAAGAAGGAATCTTCCAGCCCTTTTCTCAAGTGATTCACCCCACTGCACAGTGAAACATGCTTTTTATCATTGGCCAGACATTGTAATGAACGTGGACCTGTCCAAAATTTCAAAGTAAATTTATTATCAAAGCACATACATGTCACCATGTGTAATTTATTTTCTCCATCACTTGAATCAAAGTATCTCTGTGACGGGAGGCGTTCTCCTCATCTTGACCCTGACAGTACTCTTTCCCATACCCTTAATACTCCCCACACCCACAGATCCCCTGCCATCTTTCCAGCCCTTTGGGAAATTCTCAACAGTTATTCATCCCAATTGCCACAGCTCACTTTTGTGCCAATATTTTCCCCCCTTTCCTCCATTGATTTCCTTACCTCACCCTTCCTTTGACCCTCCTCATTTGAGGCAGCCACTCCTCATTCACTCATATGTCCCATTCGATATGCTTTTAGCCTTCTCTCTCAGGACCTGCATCTGCCCAGGATCAAGCTGCTTCTGATTCACTCAAGCGACCTGATTCTGTCTCTTGTTAACCTGCCCTCCCGACACCACCAAGACCTGTCCTGACTCTCTCCTTGAGCAACTGGATTTAATCTCCCGTTAACCTGTCCCTCTCTTCCCAGCACCAGAGCCCTTCAACCCAGTGTGCACCTGGTGTACCCCCTTGACATACTCAGAGAGTACGTGTATGGTATGGGGGAGACAGCCGCCTCCTCACTTCCCCTCCATAATTAGACAGGGTGCAACAAAGCCTGTGAGAAATTAGATACTTCCCCTAACTCCTGAAATCCACAACGGATCAGGCTGTCCATTAGACAAAACAAACTTTTGTCTTTGTCTTGTGTTGGCTCTCCAAGTCTGTCACAGTCTACTCCCTCTCCACCACACTAGTGCGGGCTTTTCATTTGGGACTGGCTGTCCCTGTTTGTCCATTCACTGGCATTCACGAAGGTAATTCTAACAAGGAGAATGGTCCAGAAGAACTGTCTTGTTCCTCGTAGAAATCATCTGATGAGCTTCGGGACAAGCCACAGTCACAGTCATTTCTGGAATGGGAATGAGATATTTACAGTCATAGCTTCATCAACAGTAAAACTAACAAGCTGATCCTTCACTTAAGGACTGGTAAGGTTGGTGTACGTGTCCCAGTCTACGTTGAGGGAGAGGGTCAACAGCTTTACATTCCTGGGTGTTAACATCCCAGGTGAGTTGTCCTGAGCACAGCACACAGATACAATTACAAGGAAGTAATGTGCCTTTATGTTCTTAAGGAGATTTGCCTTGTCACCAAACTTCTACAGATGTGCTGTTGAAAGTATCCTGACTGGTTACATCTGGGTCTGTACGGAATGTACAGGAATGGAAGAAGCGGCAGAGAGTGGTGGGCTCAGCTCAATCCATCAGGGACACATCCCTCCCCACCATCGGTAGCACCTACAGGAGATGTGCTGTTGAAAGTATCCTGACTGGTTACATCTGGGTCTGTACGGAATGTACAGGAATGGAAGAAGCGGCAGAGAGTGGTGGGCTCAGCTCAATCCATCAGGGACACATCCCTCCCCACCATCGGTACCACCTACAGGAGATGTGATGTTGAAAGTATCCTGACTGGTTACATCTGGGTCTGTACGGAATGTACAGGAATGGAAGAAGCGGCAGAGAGTGGTGGGCTCAGCTCAATCCATCAGGGACACATCCCTCCCCACCATCGGTAGCACCTACAGGAGATGCTGCCTCAAGAAGGCAACGTCCACTGTCAGAGATCCCACCATTCAGGCCATGCCATCTTCAGCATGCTTTCATCTATGTCCTTCCTCACCTACCCTCCCTCCCACAGTGTGGCTCTCCCTTCTCGCCGCCCAAGGTGTACCTGCTCGTCTTGTCATCCTCCGACGCGCAAGGCCCAGAGCAACCAGCATAGCCAAGGTGATAACCAACAGGGTGACGTATAAGAGAATATTCCTCTGCTGCACAGGGTTCTCCTCAATGGATCCTGAAAAGATGAGAAACATGACTCACTGTCACCTGTCCCGTGTGGGAAATATTGGCATTAGCCTCCCACAGTTGAGTCAGCGTGTAGGGGCTTTCCAATGGAGAGAGACAGAGGCAAAGGGGGGGGGGGGAGGGAGTTCAGGAGAGCAGCCAGAATTGAGGGGGGGAGGAATGATGCTGGAGTTGGGGTTGAGCAAAGGTTAATTTTCAGGATTTGGGATATTGAGTTATATGAGGGAGGGTCACAAGGTGACGGAGGGGTGCAGGGGCTGGAGGAACTTCATATAGATTAAGAGGGATGTAGAGACTGAAAGAGCATCGCAGAGACAGGGAGGTGTGTAGGAGACGGGGGAATCACAGAGATGGAGAGGGGTGTAGGAAAGGGAGGAATCACAGAGACGGGGAGGTGTGTAGGAGACGGGGGAATCACAGAGATGGAGAGGGGTGTAGGAGACGGGGGAATCACAGAGATGGGGAGGGGTGTAGGAGACAAGGGGGGAATCACAGAGACGGGGAGGGGTGTAGGAGACGGGGGAATCACAGAGATGGGGAGGGGTGTAGGGGACAAGGGGGGAATCACAGAGATGGAGAGGGGTGTAGGAGACGGGGGAATCACAGAGATGGGGAGGGGTGTAGGAGACAAGGGGGGAATCACAGAGACGGGGAGGGGTGTAGGAGACAAGGGGGGAATCACAGAGATGGGGAGGGGTGTAGGAGACAAGGGGGGGAATCACAGAGATGAGGAGGGGTGTAGGAGACAAGGGGGGAATCACAGAGACGGGGAGGGGTGTAGGAGACAAGGGGGGAATCACAGAGACGGGGAGGGGTGTAGGAGACAAGGGGGGAATCACAGAGACGGGGAGGGGTGTAGGAGACAAGGGGGGAATCACAGAGACGGGGAGGGGTGTAGGAGACAAGGGGGGAATCACAGAGACGGGGAGGGGTGTAGGAGACAAGGGGGGAATCACAGAGACGGGGAGGGGTGTAGGAGACAAGGGGGGAATCACAGAGACGGGGAGGGGTGTAGGAGACAAGGGGGGAATCACAGAGACGGGGGGGTGTAGGAGACAAGGGGGGAATCACAGAGACGGGGAGGGGTGTAGGAGACAAGGGGGGAATCACAGATTTGAAGAGGGGTGTAGCAGCCAGAAGGGGTTGTGGAGACAGGGAGGAGTGTAGTGGCCAGGTATCACATTGACAGAAGGAACGTAGGGGCTGGATTCTTACCAGACCAGGCAGGGGAGGTGGTGCTCCTGTTTGTCCGTGTGTTGACGACAGTACAGGCAAAGCTGGATTTGGCGGTCACTTTCACCTGGATCATACTGCTGATGTTCCACAGCCTCAAGACGCCATCTTGGCTGAAGTCGTCCTGCCTCGTACCGAGTAACGGTCGGTTCTCCCCGTCTGTCCAATTCACTGTGGGCTTGGGATATCCACCGGACGAGTGGCAGGTCAGGTTCACCAAGTCCCCAGGTTGTACCCGTTCCGGATTTGGGCCCACGATGGTGGGCGTGCTGAAATTGGCTGTTAATGGAAGGAACAACGTGGTGACGGCACGGAATCTGTTCCAGGATCCAGGACTCATTCCAAACCCTGTCAGGAGGGAACGCTGTGGGAGGGGCATGGTGGTGTAGGAACGCTGTGGGAGGGGCATGGTGGTGTAGGAATGCTGTGGGAGGGACGCAGTAGTGTAGGAACATTGTGGGAGGGGCAAGGTGGTGTAGGAGTGTTGTGGGAGGGGCGCAGTGGTGTAGGAATGCTGTGGGAGGGGTACGGTGGTGTAGGAGCATTGTGGGAGGGGCGCAGTGGTGTAGGAGCACTGTGGGAGGGGCATGGTGGTGTAGGAACTTTGTGGGAGTGGTGCAGTGGTGTAGGAATGCTGTGGGAGGGGTACGGTGGTGTAGGAGCATTGTGGGAGGGGCCCAGTGGTGTAGGAGCATTGTGGGAGGGGCACAGTGGTGTAGGAACGTTGTGGGAGGGGCACGGTGGTGTAGGAATGCTGTGGGAGGGGTACGAAGGTGTAGGGGCACTGTGGGAGGGGCAAGGTGGTGTAGGAATGCTGTGGGAGGGGTACGAAGGTGTAGGGACACTGTGGGAGGGGCGCAGTGGTGTAGGAGCATTGTGGGAGGGGCACAGTGGTGTAGGAACGTTGTGGGAGGGGCACGGTGGTGTAGGGGCACTGTGGGAGGGGCAAGGTGGTGTAGGAATGCTGTGGGAGGGGCACGGTGTAGGAGCACTGTGGGAGGGGCACGGTGTAGGGGCACTGTGGGAGGGGCGCAGTGGTGTAGGAGCATTGTGGGAGGAGCACGAAGGTGTAGGGGCCCTGTGGGAGGGGCACGGTGGTGTAGGGGCACTGTGGGAGGGGCAAGGTGGTGTAGGGGCACTGTGGGAGGGGCGCAGTGGTGTAGGAGCATTGTGGGAGGAGCACGAAGGTGTAGGGGCCCTGTGGGAGGGGCAAGGTGGTGTAGGAGCACTGTGGGAGGGGCACGGTGTAGGGGCACTGTGGGAGGGTCGGTGAGGAGGGAGCACCGTGGGAGTGTTGGTGAGGAGGGAACACTGTGGGAGGGTCAGTGAGGAGGGAGCACCGTGGGAGTGTTGGTGAGGAGGGAGCACCGTGGGAGTGTTGGTGAGGAGGGAGCTCTGTGGGAAGGGTGTGGAGGGAGCTCTGAGGGTCAGTGAGGTGGGAGCACCGTGGGAGGGGGTGAGGAGGGAGCACTGTTGGAGGGGGTGAGGAGGGAGCACTGTTGGAGGGGGTGAGGAGGGAGCCCTTTGAGAGGGGGTGAGGAGCTCTGTGGGAGGGGGTGAGGAGGGTGTTCTGCGGGAGGGTTGGTGAGGAGGCTCTATGGGAGGGGGTGTGGAGGGAGATCTGTGGGAGGGGTGGTGAGGAGGGAGCGTTGTGGGAGGGAGGTGAGGAGGGAACACTGTGGGAGGGAGGTGAGGAGGGAGCACAGTGGGAGGGTTGGTGAGGAAGGAACGCTGAGGGAGGGGGTGAGGAGGGAGCTCAGGGTCAGTGAGGTGGGAGCACCGTGGGAGGGGGTGAGGAGGGAGCACTGTTGGAGGGGGTGAGGAGCTCAGGGTCAGTGAGGTGGGAGCACCGTGGGAGGGGGTGAGGAGGGAGCACAGTGGGAGGGTTGGTGAGGAAGGAGCTCTGAGGGAAGGGTGAGGAGGGAGCTCAGGGTCAGTGAGGTGGGAGCACCGTGGGAGGGGGTGAGGAAGCACTGTTGGAGGGGGTGAGGAGGGTGTTCTGCGGGAGGGTCGGTGAGGAGGGAGCACCGTGGGAGTGTTGGTGAGGAGGGAGCTCTGAGGGAGGGTTGGTGAGGAGGGAGCTCTGAGGGAAGGGGTGAGGAGGGAGCGTTGTGGGAAGGTTGGTGAGGAGGGAGCTCTGAGGGAGGGTTGGTGAAGAGGGAGCTCTGAGGGAGGGGGAGGAGGGAGCACTGTGGGAGGGTCAGTGAGGAGGGAGCACTGAGGGTCATTGAGGAGGGAGCGCTGTGGGAGGGTCAGTGAGGAGGGAGCACTGAGGGTCGTTGAGGAGGGAGCACTGTGGGAGGGTTGGTGAGGAGGGAGCACTGTGGGTGGGTTGGTGAGGAGCTCTGAGGGAGGGGGTGATGTGGGAGCGCTGAGGGAGGGTCGGTGAGGAGGGAGCTCTTTGAGAGGGGTGAGGAGGGAGCTCTGTGGGAGGGGGTGAGGGAGCACTGTTGGAGGGGGTGAGGAGGGTGTTCTGCGGGAGGGTTGGTGTGGAGGGAGCTCTGAAGGAGGGGGTGCGGAGGGAGATCTGTGGGAGGGGTGGTGAGGGAGCTCTTAGGGAGGGTTGGTGAGGAAGGAGCTCTGAGGGAGGGTGGTGAGGTTAATTGACTCATTCCCTACCTGCTACATAGAGCTGAATGTTAGCAGAGTACTGCACCTCCCAGTGTTTTGAGTTTGTCAGCACGATACACATGTAGCAACCCTCGTCCTCCAGCTGAAGTAGTTTGAGGGTCAGCGAGTTGTTGCCCTGGCTAAACTCCTGGCCATCCATCTCTGTCCGGCCATTGTACCTGTCGTCCTGCTCTTTGGCCTGGCCGCCTGTTGAATTCTGAATGTGCACGACAGTTTTCCCCCTTTGCCATAACACCGTCTTCGTTTGCAAGGTGCGTTTCTCGTCCCTGTGGGCGCACGGCAGGCTGACATGCTTTCCCATCATTCCCACCACTTCCAGTGGTTCTCCTGCAACTTGACCGGGATGGGGGAAACATACAGTTAGTACTGTTCTGTCTGCTCTGCCTCTCGTACCGAAGGGCGGTGGGGTGGGACGGGTTGGGTATCTCTGCTGTCCGCTGCTGAATAGGTCTGATGATGACGAGGTGTCAGCGACAGTGCAGAATGGTGTCAAGGATTGCAGCCTCAGCTGGTGGACCAAGGAGCAGCAAAGATAGTGAGGATAAGAGCGAGGTATTACAATTTTCTAAGATTCAAATCAGTAGGACTTTCACAGGGCCCTGGGGAATATTTCATAACAGTGACCCACAGGCATTTGGGCGCTGAGCGGAGGAGACCGGTTACCTTGCAGTTATATGAGACATTAATGGAGCATCTTGTTCGGTTTTTGTCGCCCCGCTGTAGAAAAGTTACCATTAAACTGTAGAGAGTGCAGAAGAGATTTAAAAGAATGTTGTTGGGATTCAAGGAATGGAGAGTAACGATTTTTTTCCTTTGCAGTGTAGGAGACTTGAGGGAGATCTTACACGAGGACCTTGGACGGCACAGGTTTAAGGTTAGAGGGGAGATATTTAATAGGGACCCACCCAAGGGGTTACTGTTCTACCCAGAGGGTTATGCGTATATGTAACAACATGCTGGGGGAAGCGGTTGAGGTAGGTACATTTAAACGGGCATGGATCGGAAAGGTTTCGAGCAGAGGGGTTCCTGGGAGCCCATGAACTTGGATGGAAAAAATTTACATATTTACTTTAACCAATTTCTAACAGAAATTTAACACTTCCTTCAACTTTTAAATGTTGGCAAGTAAGGCCTCATTTCCAATGATGAGACAGCCTACAGAAGTCAATGCCAAGAAAACAACCTCTCCCTCAGTGTCGAATAAAAGTTGATGGTGGATTACAGGAGGAATGGAGACAGGCTAGCCCCTTTTGACATCAATGGGACTGTAGTTGAGAGGGTGGGTAGTTTGAAGTTCCTCGGTGTACACGTCACTGAGGACCTCACGTGGTCTGTACACACCGGCTGTGTGGTGAAGTAAGCACAACAGCGCCTCTTTCACCTCAGATGGTTGAAGAAGTTCGGCATGAGTCCGCAAATCCTCGGAACTTTCTACAGGGACACCATTGAGAGCATCCTGACCGGCTGTGTTACCCTCAATCACAGGGCACTGCAGACAGTGGATGTGAACATTCCTCAATTCAGGACATCTACAGCAGTAGGTGTGTAGAAAAGGCCCAGAGGATCATCAGGGACACGGTACTGCAGTATAAATGCCAGGACCAACAGGTTCCGGGTCAGCTTCTTTCACCAGATTTATCAATAAACATTGATCTGATTGCATATCTGACCTACATTGATCTGACTGTGTATACAAAACAATTCAGTATAATCTTAGTGTTTGGGCAATATCCTCTCACATTTCCCCTCTTTATTGCTTCTACATTGCATAAAGAGACGCAGCAGAATTTTACTCCCTTGTATGTAATGAATAAGTACAAATAGTTTCAGGTGTACCTGTGACTTTGTCACCAATATTTTTATATCACATCACAGTCGTTACAAATGTCCCAACATATCGTTTATGCCATGCTCATCACTTTTTAATGCATAAATAAAGAAGCACATATGTCACAATTTAAAAAAAAATATTCTGATAATTGTATTTCAATAAAACTGGTGTCTTTTGTAATCTTAAGTATTTTATATATTTAAATACATTATTCTGTGACAGGGTCCATAGGCTTCAATGAACTGCCCAAGTGGTCCACGGCATAAAAAAGGTTGGGAACACCTGGAATAGAGGGATAAGGGCCAAAATGCAGGAAAATTGAACCAACTTGGATAAGAACCTTGATTGGCACGGAGCAGTTAAGCTGAAAGTCCTGATTCCGTGCTGAAAAATGCTGTACACATGCACCCACAAACACAACCCTCACAGAACTATGCACACACATTCTCACACGCACTCACACAGAATTACACACACAGACATTCTCACACAAAATTACACACATTCTCACAAGCACATTCTCACACAGAATTACACACACACACATTCTCACACAGAATTACACACACACGCACATTCTCACACAGAATTACGCACACACACACATTCTCACACAGAATTACACACACACATTCTCACACAGATTTACGCACACACACATTCTCACACAGAATTACACACACGCACATTCTCACACAGAATTACACACACACACACACATTCTCACACAGAATTACGCACACACACACATTCTCACACAGAATTACACACAAGCACATTCTCACACAGAATTACACACACACGCACATTCTCACACAGAATTACGCACACACACACATTCTCACACAGAATTACACACACACATTCTCACACAGATTTACGCACACACACATTCTCACACAGAATTACACACACGCACATTCTCACACAGAATTACACACACACACGCACATTCTCACACAGAATTACGCACACACACACATTCTCACACAGAATTACACACACACATTCTCACACAGATTTACGCACACACACATTCTCACACAGAATTACACACACGCACATTCTCACACAGAATTACACACACACACACACATTCTCACACAGAATTACGCACACACACACATTCTCACACAGAATTACACACAAGCACATTCTCACACAGAATTACACACACACGCACATTCTCACACAGAATTACGCACACACACACATTCTCACACAGAATTACACACACACATTCTCACACAGATTTACGCACACACACATTCTCACACAGAATTACACACACGCACATTCTCACACAGAATTACGCACACACACACATTCTCACACAGAATTACACACACACACACACATTCTCACACAGAATTACACACACACACATTCTCACACAGAATTACACACACGCACATTCTCACACAGAATTACACACACACACACACATTCTCACACAGAATTACGCACACACACACATTCTCACACAGAATTACACACAAGCACATTCTCACACAGAATTACACACACACACATTCTCACAAAATTACACACACACGCACACACACACATTCTCACACAGAATTACACACACACGCACATTCTCACACAGAATTACACACACACACACACACATTCTCACACAGAATTACGCACACACACATTCTCACGCACTCACACATTTTCACACACACTGTTTTGGAGGCTTTGATTGAACTCAGGTCTCTGGGCCTGTAAGATAGTGGCTCTCTAGCAAAGTATAATGTTTCCTACACCCCAACCCATCTTTGTCACCCCGATGTTGATGCTTGATTGCCTCAGCCATTGCTGGATTGGGAAGTTTTGTGACCCTCTTCTCATGAGCACATGCACTGAATGCCACAGATCCAAGCTCTCACCTGCTTGCACGCACATGATCAAAAGGTTCAGGCTCAGCAACCAGTCCTTCATCCTGCGGTAGAGAGAAACCATGGGAAATTAATCTCAGACCATTTAGCTTTGTGCCTAGGCTGCAGGCCTGTATTGTCTCCAGGGAGACCAAATGCCCCTTTTCTTTTTCTCTGTCCCATCCCCTCTCCCCACTCCATTGTCCCAGGAGGCTGGGTCTCTTTATAAGGATTTTCTGGCCTCATGGGGCCCTCAGGAATGTGTGGGGTCCCTTGTGGATTGTGGCCCTCTGTAGCAACGTCCTGGGGCTCACTACTGACATCCACTAAACCTTTGGATGCTTTTTAGAAAATAATTTAAGCTGTGGATCTCTTAAATAAGGCTGTAATTTTCCCAGGGCCCACTGATTATCTTTTAGGCTTTAACGTGAGAGCTGGACCTTTCCAGAAAGGCATTGGGCCTATCTACAGACACAATGCCATCTCCAGAAAGCCACGTGTCTCACTGGTCACCCTTGCTATGGCAAGGTGGTGATGCACAAGTCTGAGTGTGCACAGGGTAATGAAAAGACTTACTCGAGCAGCATCACAGGCACAAGGAGACACAACGTTCATAAAAATAGCATAACTTAGCATAAGTTATGCACAAATTTGCAAGAAAGAGCACAATTTGAACAAAATGTCCAGTTGTAATGCAGAATGGCCGTTGTTGTACTGTTGGTTGTACCAGCTGGTTGAAGAACCAAATGGTTGAAGGGAAGTTCCTGAACCTGCTGTGGAACTTCAGGCTTCTGTACCTCTAATGGAAGCTGAGAGAAGACGGCCTGTCCTCGGTGGTGAGGATCTTTGACGATGGACATTGCCTTCTTGAGACAATGCCTCCTGGCTGCACGTTCACCCTCCTTCACCATCCTGAAGCTTACAATCAGCTCTTCAGTTTCACTGAAGCTGAATGAGAGGTTGTTGCTGCAACACCACACCATCAGGTATTTGACCCCAATCATCGCCACTGATTCTTTCAGAGGTAATGGTGCTGTCAGTTAGTTAGTCAGTGCCAAGTGTTAAGCTTGTGATTAAGATCCCAAGGCCCTGGGAATTCTTTAAGGTTCTGAGGATAGACCATGGGAACTGAAGCTTTCTAGAAAGTCCTTTGGCCATTGGTGTGTCTCTATGGCTCTCACTGAAAGTCCTGGGATCTCGGTTTTGAACCCGCTAATGTGGGTCTAACTCCAGAGACCCTCTGGAAAGCTTTTAGTCCTCTGCTGCCCAGGAAACCACCTCCAGCAAAGCCCTGTGCCAATCAAAATACGTCCACTTTATCCAGGGCCCTGGGAGAAGATTTTGGATTTCCCAGTAAGGCACTCAGGCCCAATGGGAGCAATCCCAGCCTTAGGAATGGATCCAGCAGAGACGTGCTAACCTGGGAAGATGGTGAGAAGATGGGAGGGTGGGAGAGCTCACCTCGTGATTACTCTGCTCTCTTGTGCAGCTGGTCTGGTGGAAGCAGTTGAAGCCTCTGCTTGAAGTTTGGTGGCAAGGTTTTCAGCCTCTCTGGGGGAAACCCGGCTGAATCAAGGCCTCTCTTTGTGGTTAGAGGGCAAACAAGTCCATGCAGATTTTTCAAAAAGACCAGCTCCTTCTTCGAGGGACTTTATAGGTGGATTTTCTCAGCTAAATAAAGCCCTGAATCTTTGGAAGAATGTGCCGGCTTTGGGGAGAGTTCACATGAATGACCCTGGGAAGGAAAAGATTAACGTATGAGGATCTCTGGGCCTGTACTGGCTGGAGTTTAGATGACTGGGGGGAATCTTATTGAAACCTGACCAATATTGAACGACCTAGATAGAGCAGTTTTCCCAAGATCCCATCAGTCAGGGTAAGGGAAGGAGTGCCAGGGTTCAGATCTGATGACGGTGAAGGAACGTCTGACAGATGATCTGGGGATGGTGAAGGTCAGAATCAGGCAATGCTATCCCAAGGCTTTCATACTCCCCTCTGTCCTCAGACTGGAAAGAGCTGAGGGTTCAGGAGAGGCGGGCGGAGTTGCCCATGTGTTCTGTAGACTGCCACCGTGTGCCAGTGTTTGGGGCTTTGGTGCCAATCGAGCAGACCACTCCACCATTCTATCACGACTGGTTCCGTTTCATCAGTCTGGCAACTGAGTACAGGAGTTGGGACATTATGCTGCGGATGTAAAAAACATCGGTGAGACTACAATGGTGTTCAGTTCTGGTCGCCCAGCTATGGGGAAAAAGGCATGAAGCAGGAAAGAGTGCAGAGGGGATTTAGGAGGACACGAGGGGCTGAGTTGTGAAGGCTCAGACCTTACGCAGTTAAGAAGCCTAAGGCGTGACCTTACAAATGAAATCCTGAGATAGGGTGGATGTCATTTTCCCCCCGGTTGGGAACGAGGAACTAGAGGGAGCAGGTTCAATGTGAGGGGTGAGGTTTCATAGGAACCTGAGCCGAAACGTTATCACCCAGAGGATGGGAAGCTGGGCTGGCATGGACCAGTTGGGGTGAAAGGTCTTGTATTATTCAACCACTTTCTCCCTGTAACCCGAAACACCGTGACTAATCAATCCCCACTTTCAATATACCCAGTGATGGCCTCCACAGCCATCTGTGGCAATGAAATCCACAGATTCACCAGCCCCTGGCTAAAGCAATTCCTCCTCATCTCCATCCTAAAGGGATGTCCCTCTATTCAGAGGCTGTGCTCTCCGGTCCTAGACACCCTCTATAAGAGAATCCTCTCCATATCCACCTTGTCTAGGCCTTTCAATGTTCGATAGGTCTCCCCAACCCTGGGGACATCATTGTTATGAGTGCCCCATCACACGCCCCCAGGGTAAGAGACAAAGTGAAGCTCTTCTACATTGTCCTAGACTCTCCCACAATAGGCAACATCTTCTCCATATCCACTTTATCTAGGCCTTTCGATATTTGATAGGTTTCAATGAGGTTCTATCTCATTCTTCTAAACTCCAGTGAGTACAGGCCCAGAGTCATCCTACCCTCCTCTATCATCCCCGGGATCGTTCTTCTGCACCTTCTCTGGACCCTTTCCAATGCCAGCACATGGACCGTGCAGTTCGAGGGGACCAGCTTAACCCAACCTTCTCTGGGGAGAGTGGGTGGGGAAGGAGGGAGGGGTCTGAGTCAGTGAGGGGCAGCCTCAAGTGTGACTGTTGAAGGGGGTGAAAGGGCCTGTTCTCCACATGCCTCTCTGGGATCCCAGAGAGATCTCTCTCCACACGCCTCTCTGGGATCCCAGAGAGATCTCTCTCCACACGCCTCCCTGGGATCCCAGAGAGATCTCTCTCCACACGCCTCCCTGGGATCCCAGAGAGATCTCTCTGCACACGCCTCTCTGGGTTCCCAGAGAGATCTCTCTCCACACGCCTCCCTGGGATCCCAGAGAGATCTCTCTCCACACGCCTCCCTGGGATCCCAGAGAGATCTCTCTGCACACGCCTCTCTGGGATCCCAGCTCAAAGGTGAATCAACCTCAGAAATAAAATGGTTCTGCGGAGAGCCCAAGTGCAGGCA
The DNA here is from genome assembly GCF_030144855.1 of Hypanus sabinus. NCBI lineage: Eukaryota > Metazoa > Chordata > Chondrichthyes > Myliobatiformes > Dasyatidae > Hypanus > Hypanus sabinus. The sequence continues at coordinate 315,238 of NW_026781325.1, forward strand.
GTCAAGAGTAAACTAGGAGTAAACAGACGGTTCTGAAACAACCTGACCCAGAAGGCAGACTCACCTGTTAGTTACAAATGCAGAGCAGCACTATAGAGTTTCAGCCCATAACATTGTGCCAAATTAATTAAGCTAATGACACCTCATTCCTCCTCTCTCCCTGTACGTTCATGTGTGTGTCTAACAAAATCTTCAACACCTCTGTCATATCTTCCTCCACCCCCACCCCAGGCAGCACATTCCAAGCTGCCACCCCTCTCTGTATTAAAAAAAAACTTGCCCTCACATCTCCTTTAAACTTTGCCCCTCTCACGCAAGGCTGGGGAATCCGGAACTAGAGGCCGCAGGTTTAAGGCAAAGAGGGAGAGATTCCCAGGGAAAGAATGGAGGGCCTCTCTGGACATGGCCTACAATGCACTGTTTGCCATCCGGAATGATGCAGCTGTACGGGACGTTGGTGACACCGCGCACTGTAATTGTGTATGGTTCCAGGAAGGATGACCTCAGCTGGAGAGGATACAGGAAAGATTCACGAGGATGTTACTGGGACTGGAGGGTTTGAGTTATCAGGAGGGGCTGGACAGACTGGGACTGGAGTGAAGGGGTGACCTTATACAGGCTTATAGAACCATGAGGGGTGGAGATAAGATGGGAGATCACAATCTTTTCCCCGGGGTAGGGGAAGCAGAAGACACAGGTTTAAGGTAAGGGGCAGGTTTTCCAGGGGAAGTGTTTGAAGCAGGTACGTTAACAACATTTAAAGGACAGGTAGGTGCATGGATAGGAAAGGCGTAGAGTGATATGGGCCAAATGTGGGAAAGTAGAACTGGTGTAAGTTTGCCAGCAGGGACTGCTTGGACTGAAGGGCCTGCCTCTCTCACACGGGACATTTCGACACTGGGAGAAAGACCCTATCTCTGACTCTCAGATCTATCGTCAGTCTGCGCCTCTCCGGAGAAATCAATGTCTCTGCTGATAGCTCACACCCTCTAGTCCAGGCAGCACGCTGGTGAACCCTGTCCGAAGTCTCCTCACACAATACTCCCAACGCACCTGCCCGAAGATTTACACGGCTGCTACATGCCTGTGCTCAATGGCAAGCATTACTGTGGACTCGGACCGCAGGATCGCTCTGTACATCAGCAGGGTCCTGTCTCACCTCCCAAAGGGCAACACCTTGGACTCCATCGGCCATTTCCCTGCACACATGCGATGACTCGGTGGCCCCACATTGGGTTTGAGAGGACGGAGATGTATCTGAAGCTTCTGCGAGGTCCAGGGCTACATGGTAGGTCTCAGTTAGTCCCAGATTTGGCCCCGTTAGCCCTTAGCCCTGCAGCAGCCCCTGTAAAGTCCTGCATTAGAGCTGGGAAAGGCTTAGTGTAGGTCTGGGCTCTGAACTGTGCTACGAGGAGTGAGCGAAGGTTTTCTCTTTGGATGAGGTGATCTGGTAGCGGTGCATGAGGTGAAAAGGGACACAGATCGATTGGTAATCAGAGGCTTTTTCCCCAGGTGGAAATGGTTAATATGGGGGGGGGGGGGGAACGATGGAGGCTAACGGCGACTCCTTCTGAAACGGCTCTATTTCTATCTTTAATATCTTTTTTTTTTAACCCTTTCAGGGTTCTTTTGAAGACCCTGACCTGGAGTTACACGCTGACTTCGATTCTTTGTGGAAATGGGACCCGCTGTCAGGGCCTCACGGCCGGCCGCTTTTCCACGTGCCTGGAAGACTGGTGTGTCGTGGGAGACGGAAGGCCGTGAGCAGAGAGCTGGCTGCCGGCTGTGAGCCCGGAGACCCGAGATCTTTGGGCACAGAGCTCGGAAAAAGCAATGCAACAGACTTTTAACATGGTAAACCATCGAGCTGTTTGTTATGTCTCCTCTCTCGCTGTGAAACTTGACCCTGGTGGGCTTCAGTTTGCTCATCCCCCATCCCATTAAACAGACGTGTGGATTACCGGCCACAAGTATGTGTGAGAAAGAGAGGTAGAATGTCCAGCTGAGGGGCTCTGAAATGGGAGCTGTGTGAATGGGTAGTCATGGGATAGCAGACACTATGTGGACTGAAGGTTCTCTTTCTACACTCCCTTCCTCACACCTGAGATGAAGAGACTAGTGCTGCCCCTCCCAAGTGGACTGATGTAAACATCAGGTGACGTCAGGGCCCAGGGTGACCCCCCCCCCACTCCCCCTTCCATCCTCACAAATCAATGTCCACAAACTGGGCTGGCAGGGACGCAATGTTGGTCCCCTTACCCCTCCCCATCTCTGTAGCCTGTTGGTCCCCTTACCCCTCCCCATCTCTGTAGCCTGTTCATCCCCTTACCCCTCCCCAGCTCTGTATCCTGTTGGTCCCCTTACCCCTCCCCATCTCTGTAGCCTGTTGGTCCCCTTACCCCTCCCCATCTCTGTAGCCTGTTCATCCCCTTACCCCTCCCCATCTCTGTAGCCTGTTGGTCCCCTTACCCCTCCCCATCTCTGTAGCCTGTTGGTCCCCTTACCCCTCCCCATCTCTGTAGCCTGTTCATCCCCTTACCCCTCCCCAGCTCTGTATCCTGTTGGTCCCCTTACCCCTCCCCATCTCTGTAGCCTGTTCATCCCCTTACCCCTCCCCAGCTCTGTATCCTGTTGGTCCCCTTACCACTCCCCAACTCTGTATCCTGTTGCACCACTCACTGTCTCTGTAATCCCTTCTTGCCCCTAAACCCCCTCTATCTTTGTACCTATTCTCAAGCTCCCTATCCACATCCCCCCCTCCATGGAGGATTTTGTGTTTCTCCTCCCTCTCTCTCTCTGCCTATCCCCTCTTCCTTTACTCCATCTCTCTCCTATTCTTCCTTTCTGTCCCCATCTTCCTCTCTGCATATCCTTCTCTCCCTGTCCCTCTCCCTCTTTCCTCCCCATTGCCCTCTCTCCCCATCATTGAACATAGAAATTCGATCAGTATAGCACAGGAAAAAGACTATCTAGCCCACTAAATTGTGCAGAACCAGCTAAAGCCCCAGAAATGAATCCCTCCCACCTCACAATGCTCATGTCCCTCCATTGTCCTCATGTCCATGTGCCTATCCAATCATTTCTTAAAAGCCTCTGCCACCATTCCAGACATCCACTACTCTCTGAGTAAAAACCTTTCCCCTCACATCCCCCTTGAACCTACCCCCCCTCACCTTCAATGCATGCCCTCTGGTGTTAGACATTACAACCCTGGGAGACAGTTACCCCTGTCTACTCCTATTTATGGCCCTCATAAATCTATAATTCTCTGTTGGATCTCCCCTCAGCCTCCGCCAGAGGAAACAACCCAAGCTTATCCAGCCCCTCACGTCCCCTCTAAGAGCAGCGTCCTGGTAAACCCCTTCCGCACCCTCTCCAAAGCATCAACTGTCTTCCTGTAGTGGGGCGACTGGAACTGTCTGCAATAAACTGTCAGGCACGGGGCCTCACAGAGTTTTGTAAGCTGTGACAATTGTGAACCCAAGCATTCAAAACAAGCATTCCACAATCCTTCGTAACCACCGCATTGACCTATGTAGCCACTTCACAGAGCTGTGAAATGGTATCCCAAGATCTCTCTGTTCAGCAACACTGGGAAGGATTTACGACTGTACTAGCAAGTTGCAACACCTCACATCTATTTGGCTTAAACTCCATTTCTCAGCCCATATCTGCTTCTGATTTATATCACCCAATTATCTTTGCCAGTGTCCACCACTCCTCCAATCTTGTATCACCCACACACTTTACTAGCCCGCCCATCTGCATTTTCATCCCGGTCACATACAGCGGAGGTCCCGGCCCAGACCCCCGGTGGAACACCATGAACTGTAGACCTCCAGCTCGAATATGTCTCTTCAACCACTACCATCCGTCTTCTATACTCAAGGCAGTTCTGAATCCGAACAGCTGACTTACCGTGGACCCCATGCATCCTAATGTTCTGGATTAGCCTCCCATGAGGGACCGTCAAACTCCTTACTGAAATAGACAGCCTTCCCTCCGTCATTCTCTCTCCCCATCACTCTCTCCATCTCTCTCTGTCCTTCCCTTCCCTCCATCTCTTCGCTCTCTCGCCTCACCTCCCTGCCCCCTATCCCTCTCTCCATCTCCCCTTTCCCTCCCCCTCTCTCTCTCTTTCTGAATATTTCTCTCCCTTCCACCTTCTTTCCCTTTCTTTCTCTCTCCCTTGCCTATCGCCACTCCCTCACCCTCTCTCTCCCTCTCCCTCCCATCTCTGTTCTGCTTTTCCACATTATGTCATTCCTGGGATTAATCCCGGGTGGTTCCGAAGGTCAGGAGGAGCTGCATTTACCTGGGCAGGGTGTTGTCCGGCTCTCTCCCTCACAGGTTGCGCTCGGTCAGTGGAGGCTGGTAAGACGTCCCTGGAACATCAGAGTTCAACTGGAACCAAGACTGAAACCAGCGGACTTCCCCTCTGCCACAGGCCACGTGTCTGAGCTCTGAAGCGAATCCATTGGCCGAGAGGTTGGCTGGGGCTTTCCCCGCTGTGTGTCACCCCTCCCCTCGTCTCTCTCTCCTACCTGAAGTGGGAGATCTGTCTTCCCCCCCAGGGTGTTCCCTGCTCCTCCCCAATCACACAGAGACATCTCCACACTGCTGCCCCCTTCCTCCCTCAGTTCCTCTGCCCCTCTCCCTCACCCCACCTCTTCCTCCCTGCTGATATCTCTGCCTCTCTCTCTCCTCACCCCACCACTCTCTCATCCTCCGTCTCCCTATCACACCACACCCTCCGACCCCTGCAGTCTTGCTGTCTATACAACTCCCTTCAACTCCTACACTCCTGTCACCCCTCCAGCAATGTGATGAGGGAGTCCTGTGGGGGGGGGGTGAGAAGGGCGTGCGGAGTGAGTGCCTTGGGAGGGGTGTAGAGTGAGCACTGTGGGGGGGGTGAGGAGGGAATGCTGTGGGAGGGGGTGAGGAGGGAGCACTGTGAGAGGGGTGAGGAGGGAATGCTGTGGGAGGGGGTGAGGAGGGAGCACTGTGAGAGGGGTATGCTGTGGGAGGGGGTGAGGAGGGGATGCTGTGGGAGGGGTGAGGAGGGGATGCTGTGGGAGAGAGTGAGGAGGGGATGCTGTGGGAGGGGTGTAGAGTGAGCACTGTGAGAGGGGTGAGGAGGGAATGCTGTGAGAGGGGTGAGGAGGGAGCACTGTGAGAGGGGTGAGGAGGGAACACTGTGGGAGGGCTGAGGAGGGAATGCTGTGGGAGGGGTGAGGAGGGAATGCTGTGGGAGGGCTGAGGAGAGAGCACTGTGGGAGGGGTGAGGAGGGAATGCTGTGGGAGGGAGTGAGGAGGGAGCACTGTGAGAGGGGTGAGGAGGGAATGCTGTGGGAGGGGGTGAGGAGGGAGCACTGTGAGAGGGGTGAGGAGGGAATGCTGTGGGAGGGGGTGAGGAGGGGATGCTGTGGGGGGGGTGAGGAGGGAATGCTGTGGGAGGGGGTGAGGAGGGGATGCTGTGGGAGGGGTGTAGAGTGAGCACTGTGAGAGGGGTGAGGAGGGGATGCTGTGGGAGGGGTGTAGAGGGAGCACTGTGAGAGGGGTGAGGAGGGGATGCTGTGAGAGGGGTGAGGAGGGAATGCTGTGGGGGGGTGAGGAGGGGATGCTGTGGGAGGGGGTGAGGAGGGGATGCTGTGGGAGGGGTGAGGAGAGAATGCTGTGGGAGGGGTGAGGAGGGGATGCTGTGGGGGGGGTGAGGAGGGAATGCTGTGGGAGGGGGTGAGGAGGGGATGCTGTGGGAGGGGTGTAGAGTGAGCACTGTGAGAGGGGTGAGGAGGGAATGCTGTGAGAGGGGTGAGGAGGGAGCACTGTGAGAGGGGTGAGGAGGGAACACTGTGGGAGGGCTGAGGAGGGAATGCTGTGGGAGGGGTGAGGAGGGAATGCTGTGGGAGGGCTGAGGAGAGAGCACTGTGGGAGGGGTGAGGAGGGAATGCTGTGGGAGGGAGTGAGGAGGGAGCACTGTGAGAGGGGTGAGGAGGGAATGCTGTGGGAGGGGGTGAGGAGGGAGCACTGTGAGAGGGGTGAGGAGGGAATGCTGTGGGAGGGGGTGAGGAGGGGATGCTGTGGGGGGGGTGAGGAGGGAATGCTGTGGGAGGGGGTGAGGAGGGGATGCTGTGGGAGGGGTGTAGAGTGAGCACTGTGAGAGGGGTGAGGAGGGGATGCTGTGGGAGGGGTGTAGAGGGAGCACTGTGAGAGGGGTGAGGAGGGGATGCTGTGAGAGGGGTGAGGAGGGAATGCTGTGGGGGGGTGAGGAGGGGATGCTGTGGGAGGGGGTGAGGAGGGGATGCTGTGGGAGGGGTGAGGAGAGAATGCTGTGGGAGGGGGTGAGGAGGGGATGCTGTGGGGGGGGTGAGGAGGGAATGCTGTGGGAGGGGTGAGGAGGGAATGCTGTGGGAGGGGGTGAGGAGGGGATGCTGTGGGAGGGGTGTAGAGTGAGCACTGTGAGAGGGGTGAGGAGGGAATGCTGTGGGTGGGGTGAGGAGGGAATGCTGTGGGAGGGGGTGAGGAGGGAATGCTGTGGGTGGGGTGAGGAGGGAATGCTGTGGGAGGGGGTGAGGAGGGGATGCTGTGGGGGGGGTGAGGAGGGAATGCTGTGGGAGGGGTGAGGAGGGAATGCTGTGGGAGGGGTGAGGAGAGAATGCTGTGTGAGAGAGTGAGGAGGGAACTGTGGGAGGGGTGAGGAGGGGATGCTGTGGGAGGGGTGAGGAGGGAATCCTGTGGGAGGGGTGAGGAGGGGATGCTGTGGGAGGGGGTGAGGAGGGGATGCTGTGGGAGGGGGTGAGGAGGGAATGCTGTGGGAGGGGTGAGGAGGGAATCCTGTGGGAGGGGTGAGGAGGGGATGCTGTGGGAGGGGTGAGGAGGGAATCCTGTGGGAGGGGTGAGGAGGGGATGCTGTGGGAGGGGTGAGGAGGGAATGCTGTGGGAGGGGTGAGGAGGGAATGCTGTGGGAGGGGTGAGGAGAGAATGCTGTGGGAGAGAGTGAGGAGGGAATGCTGTGGGAGGGGTGAGGAGAGAATGCTGTGTGAGAGAGTGAGGAGGGAACTGTGGGAGGGGTGAGGAGGGGATGCTGTGGGAGGGGTGAGGAGGGAATGCTGTGGGAGGGGGTGAGGAGGGGATGCTGTGGGGGGGGGTGAGGAGGGAATGCTGTGGGAGGGGTGAGGAGGGGATGCTGTGGGAGGGGTGAGGAGAGAATGCTGTGTGAGAGAGTGAGGAGGGAACTGTGGGAGGGGGTGAGGAGGGGATGCTGTGGGAGGGGTGAGGAGGGAATCCTGTGGGAGGGGTGAGGAGGGGATGCTGTGGGAGGGGGTGAGGAGGGAATGCTGTGGGAGGGGGCACTTTTGGAGGGGGTGAGAAGAGATGAGTGAGCAGAGCAGGAGGCTAATAACAGACGTGACAGAAACTGTAGTTAGCATGGTTCTGGAAGGTGAAATCAGTCAGCTTTATCCAATCAAACCAAGTTCAATGTTACTTTCTGTACTGTAGATCTACAGAGTCTTTGAAGAGAAATTTACAGGAGCCTTTGAGGATGTAACTAGCAGTGCTGATGGAGGGGAGATTGTATTTGCATTTCCAGGAGGCATTTGACAAGGTTCCACACAAGAAGCTGCAGCACAGAGCCAGATCTCACGGTAGTGGGACTGAACAGAGTACTGGCACAGGCCATTCAGCCCATCTGCTCCTGCCTTCACCAAGTCCATTCCCCACACAGTCATGTGTTTGCCTAAGTGCCTCTTAATCACTCTATCATACCCTTCACTGGCACCCCTGACTTCACAATCCAGGCACACCACTCTCTGTGCAAAAAAGCTCACCCCACACATTTCTTTATTTTTGTAATTTATTTTTTATTGAAGTTCATCAAACAAACATTTCCATAAGATGTATTTCAGACATTGTACATATATATCATATAATCATATATATCACAAATCTCCACAAAGTATTTATTTTTATAGAAAAGAGTGGAAAGAAAAAACAAGCAAAAGGAAAGAGCTGTGTACAAGCAGGGAGTGATCTTTTTTTACAACAGTTTCTTTCTTTCTTTCTTTTTCAATTTTTTTATTGATTTTCATATATACATATAAAAAAAACATAACATAATAATGAGTAAATTATGAATACAATAGACTTGAAGTCACATTGATAATAAGATAACAATATCCTATTAAACATCAGCAGAAAAAAATACCTTAATCAATCAAGTCCATATGATTATATATGAAAAAAAACAAAAATAACCATTAAAAGAAGAAAAAATTTGAAAATATGTGAAAAAAGTATATATTAAGAAAAATAAAACACTAAACTAAACTAACATGGGCAATAGTAATAGCTTACAAGTATATGATAGTGTCAAAAGAACTCCGGAACTCCATACCTGAACATGAATAAGCAGAAAGAAGGTCTGGAAAAGGCCAAATTAATTCATATGAAAATGTCGAATAAACGGTCTCCAAGTTTCTTCAAATTTAATTGATGAGTCAAAAATAGTGCTTCTAATTTTTTCCAGGCTCAGATAAGAAATAGTTTGAGAAAACCACTGAGACGTGGTAGGAGGGTTTACTTCTTTCCAATTTTGTAATATAGACCTTCTGGCCATTAATGTTACAAACAACAGTTTCATTGAAGCTTTCTCCCTCTCATCTTAAAAGCATGACCTCCAGTTTAAGGAATTCTACCCTGGGGGTGGGGAAATCGTGGCTGTCTACTCCGTCTGTGCCTGTTGTAATCTATAAACCTCTATCAGATCTCCCCTCAGCTTCCACCCCTCCAGAGTTCATACTCACAGCCTCTCGCCCAGATGGCCCTCCACTCAGCTCTCCAAAGTCTGCACATCCTTCCTGCCCTGCGCTGCATTGTGGCTGCATGACACTCACACACACGACACCCTGCCTTCTTTACAAGCCTGTCTGCTTGTGCTGTCACTTTCAGGGAGCGGTGGATTTGCACCCCTTTTCTATTTTATTATTATCTGTATGTTTCCCCTTATACTTCACCTCCCAAAGTGCGATACAGGCCCTTCAGCCCATTATCCTGTGCTGACCTAACTCAATCTAATCCATCCCTTCAACATAATGCTCCATCTTCTTTCATCCATGTGCTTCTCCAAGTCTCCTAAATGTCCCCTGGCATCTGCCCCTAACACCACCCAGCAGCATGTTCTACCGTCTGTCACTCTGCCTCTGACATCCCACCCCCAACCACTTTAAAATTATGTCTGCTTGTATTCACTGCTTCAGGCTACCCACGCAATCCATGCCTCTTGTCATCCTGTACACCCCATCAAATCACCTCTCGTCTTCCTTTGCTCCAAAGAGAAAAGCCCCAGCTTGCTGATAACACAGAGTGCTGGAGGAACTCAGCACGGCAGGCAGCGGCTATGAGAAAGAGCCAACAGGCTGAGACCCCTCTATTTAGGACTTCTGTAAAAGGGTCTCAGCCCGAAACTCCAAACAGGATCTCCAGCAATGGATTTTTCCTCATGTGTGGGTATAGCCATAAGGGAGCGGAGGTTTGAGATCAGAATTTTCCTTCTAGATAAACTGCCAGCAATGGCGGACGGCCCCACCTGTCCGAAGTGACTGCTCTAAGGTGTCGGGAGCCATCTTTACCCTTTCCGTCAGTAGAAATGGTTCCACTGGGTTTAGTAGCTAAGCCTCATGTGAAGGCCAGGCTTGGTTGTCCGAGGCTATTTGAGACACACACCTTTGGGATAAATAGTGAGAGCTTATCCCCATTAGGGAACTGTGATGTTAAACACTTTGCAGAAAGAATGGCTATCGCAGACCAAAGCCTCACAAGATGCAGGTCTCTACCAGGCTTGAGTGACTACAACTAGTATACCGGAGGGTTCAGTTCTTCACTCGTGACCAGTTGCAAGGGTGTGGGCAACACAGAAACGACGAGTGGAGCTTAACGCAGGGAAACACATCTCAGTGAGAGATGACTACTGTCTAAGTGGGGAGAGCATTCAGATGAGAGAGGTACAGGTCCGTGTGTGCAGCTGCAATGAAAACTTCATTGTAGCTGCATCGTAGGCACAGATTGTCAGAAACCGAACATTCACTAGAAAAACAGAAGTTAGACATGAATTATACACAATTTTTACAAGAAAGAACACAATTAGAACTTAAAAGAAAGGTCCGCTGCAGTACAAGGTGGTGAGGTGTTGCTTCAATGATTAGGATTGTGTTGAATGGATGAAGGGAAGGAGCTGTTCCTGGTGATTTCAGACTGCGAGGAGACGGCGTGGTCTGGATGGTAGGGTCTCTGATGATGGGTGTTGCTTTTTGAGATGGTGCCTCCTGTAGATCCAACCAAAGTTGAGGAGGGATGGACTGGGCTGAGCAGACCACTGCCTGCAGTACGTTTGTTAAAGTGTTCAGTGACAAGACAAACCTACCTAACCTTGTAAGAAAGTGCGTTCCAGAGGGATTGAACAGTTCTGGTGTCAGAGGGGCAGCAGGTGGGGATTGCCAGTTTGGTGTTGGTCCACGGGGTGGGGATTCAAACGTAAGGATGTCCAGTTCCGACCCCAGCACGTTAGTAAGGCCCCAGCTGGACCCTGAATCTTGGCTCAGGAAGCCTCACTTAAGGAAGGACAGGCCGGAAGTGATTCAGCAGGTTATTCCTGGGGTGGGGGGGGGGGGTCCCATCACCAAGAGTTGGGTTTGAGTCCCATGGATTTAGAAAGATGAGGGCAACCTGACTGAGATCTCTCAGACCTTGACAGGACAGGAGAGAAGTTTCCCCAGTGGAAGGCTCACAATCCAGTGAACATTTTTGGATCTCCCTCCTCACCCCCTCCCACAGTGTTCCCTCCTCACCGCCCCTCCCACAGTGTTCCCTCCTCACTCCCCCTCCCACAGTGTTCCCTCCTCACCCCCTCCCACAGTGTTCCCTCCTCACCGCCCCTCCCACAGTGTTCCCTCCTCACCGCCCCTCCCATAGTGTTCCCTCCTCACCCCCTCCCATAGTGTTCCCTCCTCACCCCCTCCCACGGTGTTCCCTCCTCACCCCCTCCCACAGTGTTCCCTCCTCACCGCCCCTCCCACAGTGTTCCCTCCTCACCCCCTCCCACAGTGTTCCCTCCTCACCCCCTCCCACAGTGTTCCCTCCTCACCGCCCCTCCCATAGTGTTCCCTCCTCACCCCCTCCCACAGTGTTCCCTCCTCACCCCCTCCCACAGTGTTCCCTCCTCACCGCCCCTCCCATAGTGTTCCCTCCTCACCCCCTCCCACAGTGTTCCCTCCTCACCCCCTCCCACAGTGTTCCCTCCTCACCCCCACCCACAGCGTTCCCTCCTCACCCCCTCCCACAGTGTTCCCTCCTCACCCCCTCCCACAGCATCCCCTCCTCACCCCCTCCCACAGTGTTCCCTCCTCACCCCCTCCCACAGTGTTCCCTCCTCACCGCCCCTCCCATAGTGTTCCCTCCTCACCCCCTCCCACAGTGTTCCCTCCTCACCCCCTCCCACAGTGTTCCCTCCTCACCGCCCCTCCCATAGTGTTCCCTCCTCACCCCCTCCCACAGTGTTCCCTCCTCACCCCCTCCCACAGTGTTCCCTCCTCACCCCCTCCCACAGTTCCCTCCTCACCCCCTCCCACAGTGTTCCCTCCTCACCGCCCCTCCCATAGTGTTCCCTCCTCACCCCCTCCCACAGTTCCCTCCTCACCCCCTCCCACGGTGTTCCCTCCTCACCACTCCCTCCCACAGTGCTCCCTCCTCACCGCCCCTCCCACAGCGTTCCCTCCTCACCGCCCCTCCCACAGTGTTCCCTCCTCACCGCCCCTCCCATAGTGTTCCCTCCTCACCGCCCCACCCACAGTGTTCCCTCCTCACCGCCCCTCCCATAGTGTTCCCTCCTCACGCCCCTCCCATAGTTCCCTCCTCACCGCCCCACCCACAGTGTTCCCTCCTCACCGCCCCTCCCATAGTGTTCCCTCCTCACCGCCCCACCCACAGTGTTCCCTCCTCACCGCCCCTCCCATAGTGTTCCCTCCTCACCGCCCCTCCCACAGTGTTCCCTCCTCACCGCCCCTCCCATAGTGTTCCCTCCTCACCGCCCCACCCACAGCGTTCCCTCCTCACCCCCTCCCACAGTGTTCCCTCCTCACCCCCTCACAGAACTCCCTCCTCACCCCCTCCCTCAGAGCTCCCTCCTCACGCCCTCTCACAGAACTCCATCCCCACCGCCCCCCACAAGAGTTCCCTCCTCACCCCCTCCCACAGCATTCCCTCCTCACCCATTTCCACAGTGCTCACTCCACACCCCCACCCCACAGAGTTCCCTACTCACGGTCCCCTCCCACAGCATTCCCTCCTCACCACCCTTTCCTCTATGTGGCTCCTGTCATGATGAGATCAGTGAGGTAGTTTTTACAGGGGTATTCCAAAGGGCAGTTCTACTCCCCCGGAGTTGATGAATCACTTTGGAAAACTTCCACCCTGGGAGGGGATAGTCTTGTGTCAGAATTGTGTTGTGTTTGTCTCTGCCGGTTTCAAAGTTCCCATTTCCACAAAAGGCACGATCTGTTCCCATCAACTGACCCAGTGAGAAATCACCTCTAGGTTCAGAACACAAACTCCCATTACAGGCCCAGAACAGCACTCCAACCCCGACACCCTCCCATTGTCTGTAACCCCCGCAACCCTCCCATTCTCTGTAACCCCCTACACCCCTCCCATTCACTGTAACCCCCTCAACCCTCCCATTCTCTGTAACCCCCTCAACCCTCCCATCAACTGACCCAGTGAGAAATCACCTCTAGGTTCAGAACACAAACTCCCATTACAGGCCCAGAACAGCACTCCAACCCCGACACCCTCCCATTCTCTGTAAACCCCGCAACCCTCCCATTCTCTGTAACCCCCTACACCCCTCCCATTCACTGTAACCCCCTCAACCCTCCCATTCTCTGTAACCCCCTCAACCCTCCCAACTGACCCAGTGAGAAATCACCTCTAGGTTCAGAACACAAACTCCCATTACAGGCCCAGAACAGCACTCCAACCCCGACACCCTCCCATTGTCTGTAACCCCCGCAACCCTCCCATTCTCTGTAACCCCCTACACCCTCCCATTCTCTGTAACCCCCTACACCCTCCCATTCTCTGTAACCCCTTCAACCCTCCCATTCTCTGTAACCCCATACACCCTCCCATTCTCTGTAACCCCTATACCATCCCATTCTCTGTAACACCCTATCCCCTCCCATTCTCTGTAACCCCCTCAACCCTCCCATTCTCTGTAACCCCCTCAACCCTCCCCTCTGTAACCCCCTACACCCCTCCAATTCTCTGTAACCCCCTACACCCTCCCATTCTCTGTAACCCCCTCAACCCTCCCATTCTCTGTGGCCCCGTACACCCTCCCATTCTCTGTAACCCCCTCAATCCTCCCATTCTCTGTCATCCCTTACACCCCTCCGATTGTCTGTAACCCCCTACACCCTCCCATTCTCTGTAACCCCCTCAACCCTCCCATTCTCTGTAACCCCCTCAACCCTCCCATTCTCTGTAACCCCCTACCATTCTCTGTAACCCCCTACACACTCCCATTCTCTGTAACCCCCTCAACCCTCCCGTTCTCTGTTACCCCTACACACTCCTGTTCTCTGTAACCCCCTCAACCCTCCCATTCTCTGTAACCCCCTATACCCCTCTGATTCTCTGTAACCCCCTATACCCTCCCATTCTCTGTAACCCCCTACACACTCCCATTCTCTGTAACCCCCTCAACCCTCCCGTTCTCTGTTACCCCCTACACAATCCCGTTCTCTGTAACCCCCTCAACCCTCCCATTCTCTGTAACCCCCTACACCCCTCCGATTCTCTGTAACCCCCTATACCCTCCCATTCTCTGTAACCTCCTCAACCCTCCCATTCTCTATAACCCCCTCAACCCTCCCATTCTCTGTTACCCCCTACACCCTGCCATTCTCTGTAACCCCCTCAACCCTCCCATTCTCTGTAACCCCCTCAACCCTCCCATTCTCTGTTACCCCTACACCCTCCCATTCTCTGTAACCCCCTCAACCCTCCCATTCTCTGTAACCCCTTACACCCCTCTGATTCTCTGTTTACCCCCTACACCCTCCCATTCTCTGTAACCACCTCAACCCTCCCATTCTCTCCAACCCCTATACCCCTCCCATTCTCTAAAACCCCTCTACCCCTGCCATTCTCTGTAACCCCTACACTCTCCCGTTCTCTAACACCCCTACGTCCTTCCTATTCTCTGTACCCCCTACACCTGTCCCTTTCTCTGTAACCCCCTACATTCATCCCATGTCTGTAACCTCCTACACCCTTCCCTGTCTCTGTTAACCCCTACACCCCTCCTCATCGCTATTAACTCCTACACCGCTCCTGTGTCTGTAACCTCCTACACCCGCACTATATCTCTCCTCCTCTCTATCTCCCTGTCACACACTCTCACACCCTCAGTCTCTCTCTCTCTGTATCTCACTTCCCCTCTCTCTATCTCCTTCTTTCCCTCCCCCTCTCTCTCTTTCTCTCTATCTCCCTGTATTTCTCACACACTCACTGTCTCTCTTTCTGTTTCTCTCTCTCGCCCTCCCTCTATCTTTCTCTCCTTCCTTTCTCTGTCTCCCTCTCCATCTCTCTCCTTTCTGGCCCTCCCCTCTTTCTCCCTTTCTTTCCCTTACTCTCTGCTGAGTGTTGGGGACGTTGTGAGTTTCTGTTGCAGCCCCCAGTGGCCCGTGCTGTCCACAGTGACCCTGACGCCACCAGCTGTGAAAACTGAAACCAGAACTGGCCACATTGCTTTGGTCCCTGTCGCTCGAAACCTCCCCACCTGCTGCCAGTGAAACGAAAACTTGCATTTTCCCAGCGACGACCCCAGCTTTGCGTTCCTGATATCTTCTTGCAGCAATGTGCGGACGGGGGCTATTCCCTCTCGCGGTAATGCACATGGGAGGGTTCACGAGGTATCCGCGGTTGCCATGGCGCAGAGTGCCAGTGCTCACAGAAACACAGACCGAGAGCTGGGCAACAAGATTGGTGTCAAAGGTCAGCATGGACGTAGTGGACTGAATGGGCTGCTTCTCAGTTGTGTGAGTCACGGTGCAGTTCAGTATTGTCCAGTTCAAGCCTCGTGTAAGTGTCTGTGGTAACACGAAGGGGCTCAGAGTAACAATCCCACAGCAACAGCCGCGGAATAGTAATGACCATAGTAAATTTATTTATAGAGAACTCTTCATGCAGATGAGGTCATTCAGACTGCTTTACAACAAGATAGACATGGCTTCCTTGCAATGTTTCAGTTCTTGATTTTAATAATTAAAATGCAGAGTTGTTTTTCAGATGAAGGATACCGTGAAATACGTCAATGACCAAAAACGGTCCAAGGGCACACTGGGGGCAGCCCACAAGAGATGACGTGCTTCCGGTGCTGGCGTAGCGTGTCCACAATGTGCTGTCATACATCTTTGGACTGTGGGAGGGAACCTGCGCGGAGAGCGTACATGACTGAACCCGAGTTGCTGTCACTTTAAGAAAGCTATGCTAGCCACACGGACTAGGAGGGCCGAGATGGCCTGTTTCCGTGCTGTGATTGTTATATGGTTATTCACACACTGCACACCTGCTTGTTCGCTCACTTTTTGAGATACAGTGCAGAGTTGCCCTTCTGGCCCAGCAATCCCCCAATTTAACCCTAGCCTAATCACGGGACAGTTTACAATGCCCAGTTAACCTGCCATCTGTGGGAGGAAACCCACGCGGTCATGGGGAGATCGTGCAAACTCCTTACAGAGAGCGACAGGAACTGAAGGGGGGTCACTGGCACCGTAAAGCATTGAGCTAACCAGCACGTTACCATGCCGCCCAAATGTCTAATCATCCAATTATGTGGCAGCAACTCAACGTAGAAAAGCAGGCAGACATAGTTAAAGAGGTTCAGTTCAAGTCAGACGTACATGAGTACAGGCGGACAGAACAGTGTCCCTCTGGAGCCAAGGTGCAAAACACATTACCGACAGCACATAGCGCAAATAGTCATGATTTCAGAAAAGCGTACAGTCACAAAGGAAAGAATATAGACCATGTCCCCGAGTGAGCAGCTTGTTCTTCCAGCATGCCCACACTGTCTAGGCATCTCCTTCCGCGGCGACTGCTGTGGACAACGTCGCCACAGCCAAGGCGACACGGCTTCCCCGCCACCTGTCTCACCATTCAACCAATAAAGCAGATTGCAGTATTCTACACTACCAGTGTCTAAAAGGGTCTTGTGATCACAATGAAAACACCAAAACAATCACATGCAGCCTTTTTTTTGGACTGCAGGCCATTCCAAAGGTAGAAAACAAGTCCAGGCAGGCCACGAGAACATTATGAAATAAGTCCAGCTCTATTGCTATGGAACGATTTGTTGCTGAGATAGGCCAGCAGTATTTGATGTATTTAGTATCCAGCAGTGACATAATTGTAAAAAAGGCACACTAGATGAACAAATGCACCCTTGGTTGGAACCGGAGGGGGTAATGTGTTCAAGTGCACTGCCATCTTCCTGGAAGAAACTGCCACACTACTTGTTCAGACTAAAATCAGAATGAGGAAGAAATGTGATCTAAGTGACTGACTGGAATGTTTGTTGGTGCCAGACGGGGTGGTTTGAGTATCTCAGAAACTGCTGAACTCCTGGGATTTTCATGCACACCAGTCCCTAGACTTTACAGAGAATGGTGTAAAAAACAAGATAACATCCAGTGAGCAGGAACGTTGTGTTACTGAGAGTGGTGAGAGGAGAAAGGCCAGCCTTCTCGCTGACTGGAATGAGACAGTAACTCTGGTAGCCACCTGGCTTGCAGAAGAGCATCTCTGAATGAACAACAAGCGAACGGGCTAAGCGGCAGAAGGCCCCACTGGATTCCACTCCTGTGCCTATCAGAGTGGCTGTTGAGTGACACGAGGCTGAGGCTTTATAAGTGAGACCAAACTGGAGGCTGCTTTTCAAGCGAAGGTATTACACAAAGAAGGCTAGCTGACTGGCAGGAGGCAAAGAGTAGGAATGAAGGGGCCTTTTCCTGTAGGCTGCTTCTGACCAGTGGTGTTATGCAGATTTGGGACCACTTCTTTTCACGTTATAACTTAACGATTTGGATGACAGAATTTAAGGCTTTGTGGCCAAGTTGGTGGAGGATTCAAAGACCAGGAGGAGGTGCAAGTAATGTTGATGAAGCAGGGTGTTTGCAGAAGGACTCAGATAGATTGGGAGAATGGGGAAAGAAGTGGCAGATGGAATATAGTGTGGGAAAGTCTATGGCCATGCACTTCAGCAGAGGGAATAAAGACACAGGTAGTTTTCTAAGCATGGAGGAAATACTTTTTTAAATTTTATTTTTATTTGGATAAGGTATTACACAAACTTTTTTACATATAACGCCTTTTTCATCTATATTCTATATATATTTATGCATTCATAAATACACACGGAGATGCTATTAAAAGAAAATTAACTAGACACTTAAATAGATATTTATGTGCAAATGTAATTCCACACTATTAAACTAAATAATAATAATAGTTAAAATAGCAATAATAGTGGTTGAATAATTTCCATGTATCTTTTCTTGTCCATTTCTTTCTTGTCCAAAATAATGTGTGTAACCCTATGCAAATTCCATCATAGGTGTTTGTATCTTAACACATTCATGTTTGCTCCCACCCATAAACATATTTATCCAATTCCTGTGTACTTATTTACTTCAAATTATCTTTTCTCCCCCCAAATCTTTTCTTTTACTTGTGATAATTCCATATTTTCCAGAAATAAAGCAGTGAACATTCAAACCAAGGGACATTACATTAACACTATTTAGTAATAGTGTTGATGAGGAAAGCAGTATGAACCATCAAACATGGAGAAAATTCAAAAATCTGAAGTGCATAGGGGCTTGGGCTTGGGTTAGTCTCGATAGACCATGGAGTTGCACCTTGGAAAGTTTCCAGGGTGCAAGCTGTGCAAGGTTATTTTTAACCGAAGACCGGCAGTTGCCCAAGCTGCAAATCTCCCTCTCCATGCCACCGATGTTGTCCAAGGGAAGGGCATTAGGACTCATACAGCTTGGCACTGGTGTCACTGCAGAGCAGTGTGTGGTTCAGTGCCTTGCTCAAGGACACACACACAGCCTCAGCCAAGGCTCGAACTATCACTAGACGAACGCCTTAACCACTTGGCCATGCACCAACACTAGGCTTATCTACATATTGTGTCAAGAAACCTTCCTGAACACACCTAACAAACTCCACACCATCTAAATCCTTTGCTCTAGGAAGATGCCAATCGAAATTTGGGAAATTAACATCTCCCATCACAACAACTCTGTTATTATTACACCTTTCCAGGGTCTGTTTCCCTATCTGCTCCTTGATATCCCTGTTTCTATTGGGCAGCCTTTTAAAACACTCCCAGTAAAGTTATTGATCCCTTCCTGGTCCTAACCTCCACCCACAGAGACTCGGTAGACAATCCCTCCATGGCGCCGTGACAACTATCTCTGATCAAAAGTGCCACACCCTACCGTTTTACCTCCCTCCCTGTCCTTTCTGAAACAACTAAAAGCCTGGCATTCAAAGTAACCATTGGAGTTACTTGCATTTGGAGTGTTGTGAGCAGTTTTGGCCCCTTATCGAAGAAAAGGTGAGGAGGTTCAAGAGAATGATTCCATGAATGAAAGGGTTAATGTCTGAGGAGTGTTTGATGGCTCTGGGATGTACTCACTGGAGCTTAGAAGAATGAGGGGGGGGGGGGATCTCATTGAATCGTATCGAATATTGAAAGCCCTACATAGTGGATGTAGAGAGAATGTTTCCTGTATTGGGGGAGTCTAGGGTCAGATAGGGCAGCCTCAACATTTAGAACAGAAATGGGGAGGAATGTCTTTAGCCAAAAAGTGGTAAATGTGTGGAATTAATTCCACAGACAGTTGTGGAAGCCGAGTCATTAGGTGTCTTTAAAGCAGATTTGAATCGTTCTCATGAATCTGCTCCGGACTCTTGGTTCGTCAGGGTGCCAATTGTTTTGGGATGGTGGAGCAGACTTGATGACACAGTTAGTATAATTTTGCTTCAATGTCTTATGGTTGTGGGTAGTTTTAGACCTGGCATCTGAAAGAGGGTATTCCAGCATCAGAGATGATGAGAGTGGTGAAAGAGTTAATGCTGTGCATGAGGAGCATTGGACTGCTCACAGTCGGTAAGCCGTTTAAGGTTATGGGGAGAATTTACGGGGGTGAGACAGAGAGGGAATCATCCTCGATGGAACCGATGGCCTAATTATTTTCCAATAACTTGACTTCCTGGTCTTACTGTGCAGAGGGAGCATTGTGGGATGTGGAAATGCAGTTTTCGGACTACAGTTCAGCATTCAACACCCTAATAGCATCAGGCTCGAGGGGCCCCTCTGCAGCTGGACTTCCTGTCAGCTTCCTGCCAGACAATAAGACTGGGCCCTCTGACTCTCAGCACTGAGTCCCCTCCTTTACTCTCAACTGTGTCAACACCCACAGCCCTATTCTGCCAATTAATTTTGCAGATGACACTGCCTTATCCCAAACAATAATAGGTGAAGAGGTCATCTCTCTGACACAATGGTGTCAAGAGAACATCCTCTCCCTCAATGTCACAAAAACAAAGGAGCTGGTTGTGGACTACAGGAGGAATGGAGACAGGCCAACTCCTGTTGACATCAGTGGATCTGGGGCTGAGAGGGTGAACAGCTTTAGGTTCCTCAGCATCCACATCACCGAGGACCTCACGTGGTCTGTACACACCAGGGACTCTTTTACTTCAAACGGTTGAGGAAGTTTAATATAGGCCGCCAAATCCTAAGAATTTTCTACAGGGAAACAATGGAGAGCATCCTGACTGGCTGCATCACTGCCTGGTATGGGAACTGTACTTCCCTCAATCGCAGGACTCTGCAGATCAGCCCAGTGCATCTGTAGATGGGAACTTCCCACTATTCAGGACATTTACAAAGACAGGTGTGCTAACATGGCCCGTAGGATCATTGGGGACACGAGTCACCCCAACCACAAACTGTTCCAGCTGCTACAAACAGGGAAACGGTACCGAGGCATAAAAGCCAGGACCAACAGGCCATCAGCCTGCTGAATTCCTGCTGATTGGAACGTAGTCTATGTCACAAAGACATCTGTTTATTGTAAATTAAAATGACTGCACATTGAGACAGAGACGTAATGTGAAGATTCTTACTCCTCGTCCACATGATGTAAGAAAGAAAGTCAATTCAAGGGAAAGGAGTGAGGGAGGGATGGGGAGGGGAGTGAGAGAGAGTGAGGAATGGGGAGGGAAGAGAGTGAGGGACGGGAAGTGAGTGTGGGTCGGGGAGTGAGTGCTGGAGGGGAGTGAGGGATGGGTGTGAGTGAGGGATAGGGAGGGGAGTGAGTGAGGGATAGGTGTGAGTGAGGGACAGGGTGGGTGTGAGTGAGGGTCGGGATGGGGAGTGAGTGTGGTAGGGGAGTGGTTGTTGGAGGGGGGTGAGTGCTGGAGGGGCGTGAGAGTGAGACAGGGAGGGGAGTGAGGGATGGGCGTGTGAGGGATGGGGAGGGGAGTGAGTGAGGGAGTCGAGGGCAGTGATTGCTGTTGGAGTGTTGTGAGGAGGGAGTGCTCTTTGAGAGGCAGTGAGGGAGCAGTGCTGTGGAAAGGTTGGTGTGGAGGGAGCGGTATGGATGGAGGTGGAGAGGGGAAAGTAGATTTGGTCCCTCAATCGACCAGTGAAAAAACTCCAGTGTTCACCTTGATGGTGGGATCTTTCTGTGCTCTAATGCTGTGCCTGGCCCAACTGGAAGAGAGGACTCGTGGCCTCTGTGGGGAGAAGAGTGGGTGGCTGAGATGTATCGTAATCAACAGGGCTTGTTTCTGGGGGGCAGAATGAGGAAGCACAAGGAATGGTGCTAAAAAGAGGAAAGAGATGTTTCCACTGCCCACTCATGTCTGACGGCATAAACACGAGATGTCGCCTACTTCCAGCGAGAGAGCTCGAATGGAACAAAACTCACCACTAACCACAGGAACGTAGAGTACTTCCACAAAAACTATGTAATTCCCACTGTGTCTTACCCTGAGAGTGTGGACGCAGATTCACACTCTGTCTAACCCAGGGAGAGTGTGATAGGACAGTGTGGAGGGAGCTTCACTCTGTGTCTGACCCCGGGAGTGTGTGATGGGACGGTGTGGAGGGAGATTCACTCTGTGTCTGACCCCGGGAGTGTGTGATGGGACGGTGTGGAGGGAGATTCACTCTGTGTCTGACCCCGGGAGTGTGTGATGGGACGGTGTGGAGGGAGATTCACTCTGTGTCTGACCCTGGGAGTGTGTGATGGGACGGTGTGGAGGGAGTTTCACTCTGTATCTGACCCCGGGAGTGTGTGATGGGACGGTGTGGAGGGAGTTTCACTCTGTGTCTGACCCCGGGAGTGTGTGATGGGACGGTGTGGAGGGAGTTTCACTGTGTCTGACCCTGGGATTGTGTGATGGGACGGTGTGGAGGGAGATTCACTTTGTGTCTGAGTCTGTGAGAGTGTCATGGGACGGTGTGGAGGGAGATTCACTGTCTGTCTGACCCTGGGAGTGTGTGATGGGACGGTGTGGAGGCAGATTCACTCTGTGTCTGACCCTGGGAGAGAGTGATGGGACGGTGTGGAGGGAGATTCACTCTGTGTCTGACCCTGGGAGAGAGTGATGGGACAGTGTGGAGGGAGATTCACTGTCTGTCTGACCCTGGGAGTGTGTGATGGGACAGTGTGGAGGGAGATTCACTGTCTGTCTAACCCTGGGACAGAGTGATGGGAGATTTACTGTGTGTCTGACCCTGGGGGAGTCTGATGAGACGGTGCGGAGGGAGATTCACTCTGTGTCTGACCCTGGGAGTGTGTGATGGGACGGTGTGGAGGCAGATTCACTCTGTGTCTGACCCTGGGAGAGAGTGATGGGACAGTGTGGAGGGAGATTCACGGTCTGGTTGACCCTGGGGGAGTGTGATGGGACAGTGTGGAGGGAGATTCACTCTGTGTCTGACCCTGGGAGAGTGGGGTTAACAGTGTGGAGGGATATTCACTCTATGTCTGACCCTGGGATTGTGTGATGGGACGGTGTGGTGGGAGATTCACTTTGTGTCTGAGCCTGGGAGAGTGTGATGGGATGGTGTGGAGGGAGTTTCACTCTGTGTCTGACCCCGGGAGTGTGTGATGGGACGGTGTGGAGGGAGTTTCACTGTGTCTGACCCTGGGATTGTGTGATGGGACGGTGTGGAGGGAGATTCACTTTGTGTCTGAGTCTGTGAAAGTGTCATGGGACGGTGTGGAGGGAGATTCACTGTGTCTGACCATGGGAGTGTATGATGGGACGGTGTGGAGGGAGATTCACTCTGTCTGACCCTGGGAGTGTGTGATGGGACGGTGTGGAGGCAGATTCACTCTGTGTCTGACCCTGGGAGAGAGTGATGGGACGGTGTGGAGGGAGATTCACTCTGTGTCTGACCCTGGGAGAGAGTGATGGGACAGTGTGGAGGGAGATTCACTGTCTGTCTGACCCTGGGAGTGTGTGATGGGACGGTGTGGAGGCAGATTCACTCTGTGTCTGACCCTGGGAGAGAGTGATGGGACGGTGTGGAGGGAGATTCACTCTGTGTCTGACCCTGGGAGAGAGTGATGGGCCCGTGTGGAGGAAGATTCACTCCGTGTCTGACCCTGGGAGTGTGTGATGGGACAGTGTGGAGGGAGATTCACTGTCTGGTTGACCCTGGGGGAGTGTGATGGGACAGTGTGGAGGGAGACTCACTCTGTGTCTGACCCTGGGAGAGTCTGATGTGACGGTGTGGTGGGAGATTCACTTTGTGTCTGAGCCTGGGAGAGTGTGATGGGATGATGTGAAGGCAGATTCCCTCTGTGTCTGACACCAGGTGTGTGTGATGGGACAGTGTGGAGAGAGATTCACTCTGTGTCTGACCCTGGGAGAGTGGGGTTAACAGTGTGGAGGGATATTCACTCTATGTCTGACCCTGGGATTGTGTGATGGGACGGTGTGGAGGGAGATTCACTCTGTGTCTGACACCGGGAGTGTGTGATGGGACGGTGTGGAGAGAGATTCACTCTGTGTCTGACCCCGGGAGAGTGTGATGGGATGGTGTGGAGGGAGATTCACTCTGTGTCTGACCCTGGGAGTGTGTGATGGGATGGTGTGGAGGGAGATTCACTCTGTGTCTGACCCTGGGAGTGTGTGATGGGACTGTGTGGAGGGTGATTCACTCTGTGTCTGACCTTGGGAGAGTGTGATGGGACGGTGTGGAGGGAGATTCACTCTGTGTCTGACACCGGGAGTGTGTGACGGGGTACGGCAGAGGGTGATTCACTCTGTGTCGACCCCGGGAGTGTGTGATGGGGTACGGCAGAGGGTGATTCACTCTGTGTCTGACCCCGGGAGTGTGTGATGGGACGGTGCGGAGGGAGATTCACTCTGTGTCTGACCCTGGGAGAGTATGATGTGACGGTGTGGTGGGAGATTCACTTTGTGTCTGAACTTGGGAGAGTGTGATGGGACAGTGTGGAGGGAGATTCACTCTCTGTCTGACCCCGGGAGTGTGTGATGGGACGGTGTGGAGGGAGATTCACTCTGTGTCTGACCCCGGGAGTGTGTGATGGGACGGTGTGGAGGGAGATTCACTCTGTGTCTGACGCTGGGAGTGTGTGATGGGACGGTGTGGAGGGAGATTCACTCCGTGTCTGACCCTGGGAGTGTGTGATGGGATACTGTGGACGGAGATTCACTCTGTGTCTGATCCCAGGAGTGTGTGATGGAACAGTGTGGAGGGAGATTCACTCTATGTCTGACCATGGGAGTGTGTGATGGGACGGTGTGGAGGGAGATTCACTCTGTTCCTGACCCCGGGATTGTGTGATGGGACTGTGTGGAGGGAGATTCACTCTGTGTCTGATCCCAGGAGTGTGTGATGGAACAGTGTGGAGGGAGATTCACTCTGTTCCTGACCCCGGGATTGTGTGATGGGACTGTGTGGAGGGTGATTCACTCTGTCTCTGACCCAGGGAGTGTGTGATGGGACGGTGTGGAGGGAGATTCACTCTGTGTCTGACCCCGGGAGTGTGTGATGGGACGGTGTGGAGGGTGATTCACTCTGTGTCTGACACCAGGAGTGTGTGATGGGACGGTGTGGAGGGAGATTCACTCTGTGTCTGACCCCGGGAGTGTGTGATGGGACGGTGTGGAGGGTGATTCACTCTGTGTCTGACACCAGGAGTGTGTGATGGGACGGTGTGGAGGGAGATTCACTCTGTGTCTGACCCCGGGAGTGTGTGATGGGACGGTGTGGAGGGAGATTCACTCTGTGTCTGACGCTGGGAGTGTGTGATGGGACGGTGTGGAGGGAGATTCACTCCGTGTCTGACCCTGGGAGTGTGTGATGTGATACTGTGGACGGAGATTCACTCTGTGTCTGATCCCAGGAGTGTGTGATGGAACAGTGTGGAGGGAGATTCACTCTATGTCTGACCATGGGAGTGTGTGATGGGACGGTGTGGTGGGAGATTCACTCTGTGTCTGACCCCGGGATTGTGTGATGGGACTGTGTGGAGGGAGATTCACTCTGTGTCTGATCCCAGGAGTGTGTGATGGAACAGTGTGGAGGGAGATTCACTCTGTTCCTGACCCCGGGATTGTGTGATGGGACTGTGTGGAGGGTGATTCACTCTGTCTCTGACCCAGGGAGTGTGTGATGGGACGTTGTGGAGGGAGACTCACTCTGTGTCTGACCCCGGGAGTGTGTGATGGGACGGTGTGGAGGGTGATTCACTCTGTGTCTGACACCAGGAGTGTGTGATGGGACGGTGTGGAGGGAGATTCACTCTGTGTCTGACCCCGGGAGTGTGTGATGGGACGGTGTGGAGGGTGATTCACTCTGTGTCTGACACCAGGAGTGTGTGATGGGTCGGTGTGGAGGGAGATTCACTCTGTGTCTGACCCTGGAAGAGTGTGATGGGACTGTGTGAAGGCAGATTCACTCTGTGTCTGACCCTGGGAGAGTGTGATGGGTCAGTGTGGAGGGAGATTCACTCTGTGTCTGACACTGGGAGAGTGGGTTGGGACAGTCTGGAGGGAGTTTTACTCTGTGTCTGACCCCGGGAGTGTGTGATGCGACTGTGTGGAGGGAGATTCACTGAGTGTCTGACGCTGGGAGAGTGTGATTTGAGAGTTACTGTGTGTCCGATGCTGGGAGAGTGTGATGGGACAGTGTGGAGGGAGATTCACTCTGTGTCTGACCCTGGAAGTGTGTGATGGGACGGTGTGGAGGGTGATTCACTCTGTGTCTGACCTCGGGAGTGTGTGATGGGACTGTGAGTTGGGAGATTCACTGAGTGTCTGACGCTTGGAGAATGTGATGGGAGAGTTACTGTGTGTCCAACCCTGGGAGAGTGTGATGGGATAATGTAGAGGGAGACTCACTCCATGTCTGATCCTGGGAGAGTGGGGTTGGACAGTGTGGAGGGATATTCACTCTGTGTCTGATCCTGGGATTGTGTGATGGGACGGTGTGGCGGGAGATTCACTCTGTGTCTGACACCGGGAGTGTGTGATGGGATACTGTAGAGGGTGATTCACTCTGTGTCTGACCCCAGGAGTGTGTGATAGGACGGTGTGCAGGGATATACACTCTGTGTCTGACCCCGGGATTGTGTGATAGGACGGTGTGCAGGGATATACACTCTGTGTCTGACCCCGGGATTGTGTGATAGGACGGTGTGCAGGGATATACACTCTGTGTCTGACCCCGGGATTGTGTGATAGGACGGTGTGCAGGGATATACACTCTGTGTCTGACCCCGGGATTGTGTGATGGGTTGGTGTGGAGGGAGATTCACTCTGTGTCTGACCTCGGGAATGTGTGATGGGACTGTGTGGTGGGAGATTCACTCTGTGTCTGACCCTGGGAGAGTGGGGTTAACAGTGTGGAGGGATATTCACTCTATGTCTGACCCTGGGATTGTGTGATGGGACGGTGTGGAGGGAGATTCACTCTGTGTCTGACCCCGGGAGTGTGTGATGGGACGGTGTGGAGGGGAGATTCACTCTGGTCTGACCCTGGGAGAGTGTGATGGGACGGTGTGGAGAGAGATTCACTCTGTGTCTGACCCCGGGAGAGTGTGATGGGATGGTGTGGAGGGAGATTCACTCTGTGTCTGACCCTGGGAGTGTGTGATGGGATGGTGTGGAGGGAGATTCACTCTGTGTCTGACCCTGGGAGTGTGTGATGGGACTGTGTGGAGGGTGATTCACTCTGTGTCTGACCTTGGGAGAGTGTGATGGGACGGTGTGGAGGGAGATTCACTCTGTGTCTGACACCGGGAGTGTGTGATGGGGTACGGCAGAGGGTGATTCACTCTGTGTCTGACCCCGGGAGTGTGTGATGGGACGGTGCGGAGGGAGATTCACTCTGTGTCTGACCCTGGGAGAGTATGATGTGACGGTGTGGTGGGAGATTCACTTTGTGTCTGAACTTGGGAGAGTGTGATGGGACAGTGTGGAGGGAGATTCACTCTCTGTCTGACCCCGGGAGTGTGTGATGGGACGGTGTGGAGGGAGATTCACTCTGTGTCTGACCCCGGGAGTGTGTGATGGGACGGTGTGGAGGGAGATTCACTCTGTGTCTGACGCTGGGAGTGTGTGATGGGACGGTGTGGAGGGAGATTCACTCCGTGTCTGACCCTGGGAGTGTGTGATGGGATACTGTGGACGGAGATTCACTCTGTGTCTGATCCCAGGAGTGTGTGATGGAACAGTGTGGAGGGAGATTCACTCTATGTCTGACCATTGGAGTGTGTGATGGGACGGTGTGGAGGGAGATTCACTCTGTTCCTGACCCCGGGATTGTGTGATGGGACTGTGTGGAGGGAGATTCACTCTGTGTCTGATCCCAGGAGTGTGTGATGGAACAGTGTGGAGGGAGATTCACTCTGTTCCTGACCCCGGGATTGTGTGATGGGACTGTGTGGAGGGTGATTCACTCTGTCTCTGACCCAGGGAGTGTGTGATGGGACGGTGTGGAGGGAGATTCACTCTGTGTCTGACCCCGGGAGTGTGTGATGGGACGGTGTGGAGGGTGATTCACTCTGTGTCTGACACCAGGAGTGTGTGATGGGACGGTGTGGAGGGAGATTCACTCTGTGTCTGACCCCGGGAGTGTGTGATGGGACGGTGTGGAGGGTGATTCACTCTGTGTCTGACACCAGGAGTGTGTGATGGGACGGTGTGGAGGGAGATTCACTCTGTGTCTGACCCCGGGAGTGTGTGATGGGACGGTGTGGAGGGAGATTCACTCTGTGTCTGACGCTGGGAGTGTGTGATGGGACGGTGTGGAGGGAGATTCACTCCGTGTCTGACCCTGGGAGTGTGTGATGTGATACTGTGGACGGAGATTCACTCTGTGTCTGATCCCAGGAGTGTGTGATGGAACAGTGTGGAGGGAGATTCACTCTATGTCTGACCCTGGGATTGTGTGATGGGACGGTGTGGAGGGAGACTCACTCTGTGTCTGACACCGGGAGTGTGTGATGGGGTACGGCAGAGGGTGATTCACTCTGTGTCTGACCCCGGGAGTGTGTGATGGGACGGTGTGGAGGGTGATTCACTCTGTGTCTGACACCAGGAGTGTGTGATGGGACGGTGTGGAGGGAGATTCACTCTGTGTCTGACCCCGGGAGTGTGTGATGGGACGGTGTGGAGGGAGATTCACTCTGTGTCTGACGCTGGGAGTGTGTGATGGGACGGTGTGGAGGGAGATTCACTCCGTGTCTGACCCTGGGAGTGTGTGATGTGATACTGTGGACGGAGATTCACTCTGTGTCTGATCCCAGGAGTGTGTGATGGAACAGTGTGGAGGGAGATTCACTCTATGTCTGACCCTGGGATTGTGTGATGGGACAGTGTGGAGGGAGACTCACTCTGTGTCTGACACCGGGAGTGTGTGATGGGGTACGGCAGAGGGTGATTCACTCTGTGTCTGACCCCGGGAGTGTGTGATGGGACGGTGTGGAGAGAGATTCACTCTGTGTCTGACCCCGGGAGAGTGTGATGGGATGGTGTGGAGGGAGATTCACTCTGTGTCTGACCCTGGGAGTGTGTGATGGGATGGTGTGGAGGGAGATTCACTCTGTGTCTGACCCTGGGAGTGTGTGATGGGACTGTGTGGAGGGTGATTCACTCTGTGTCTGACCTTGGGAGAGTGTGATGGGACGGTGTGGAGGGAGATTCACTCTGTGTCTGACACCGGGAGTGTGTGACGGGGTACGGCAGAGGGTGATTCACTCTGTGTCGACCCCGGGAGTGTGTGATGGGGTACGGCAGAGGGTGATTCACTCTGTGTCTGACCCCGGGAGTGTGTGATGGGACGGTGCGGAGGGAGATTCACTCTGTGTCTGACCCTGGGAGAGTATGATGTGACGGTGTGGTGGGAGATTCACTTTGTGTCTGAACTTGGGAGAGTGTGATGGGACAGTGTGGAGGGAGATTCACTCTCTGTCTGACCCCGGGAGTGTGTGATGGGACGGTGTGGAGGGAGATTCACTCTGTGTCTGACCCCGGGAGTGTGTGATGGGACGGTGTGGAGGGAGATTCACTCTGTGTCTGACGCTGGGAGTGTGTGATGGGACGGTGTGGAGGGAGATTCACTCCGTGTCTGACCCTGGGAGTGTGTGATGGGATACTGTGGACGGAGATTCACTCTGTGTCTGATCCCAGGAGTGTGTGATGGAACAGTGTGGAGGGAGATTCACTCTATGTCTGACCATGGGAGTGTGTGATGGGACGGTGTGGAGGGAGATTCACTCTGTTCCTGACCCCGGGATTGTGTGATGGGACTGTGTGGAGGGAGATTCACTCTGTGTCTGATCCCAGGAGTGTGTGATGGAACAGTGTGGAGGGAGATTCACTCTGTTCCTGACCCCGGGATTGTGTGATGGGACTGTGTGGAGGGAGATTCACTTTGTGTCTGAGTCTGTGAGAGTGTCATGGGACGGTGTGGAGGGAGATTCACTGTCTGTCTGACCCTGGGAGTGTGTGATGGGACGGTGTGGAGGCAGATTCACTCTGTGTCTGACCCTGGGAGAGAGTGATGGGACGGTGTGGAGGGAGATTCACTCTTTGTCTGACCCTGGGAGAGAGTGATGGGACAGTGTGGAGGGAGATTCACTGTCTGTCTGACCCTGGGAGTGTGTGATGGGACAGTGTGGAGGGAGATTCACTGTCTGTCTAACCCTGGGACAGAGTGATGGGAGATTTACTGTGTGTCTGACCCTGGGGGAGTCTGATGAGACGGTGCGGAGGGAGATTCACTCTGTGTCTGACCCTGGGAGTGTGTGATGGGACGGTGTGGAGGCAGATTCACTCTGTGTCTGACCCTGGGAGAGAGTGATGGGACAGTGTGGAGGGAGATTCACGGTCTGGTTGACCCTGGGGGAGTGTGATGGGACAGTGTGGAGGGAGATTCACTCTGTGTCTGACCCTGGGAGAGTGGGGTTAACAGTGTGGAGGGATATTCACTCTATGTCTGACCCTGGGATTGTGTGATGGGACGGTGTGGTGGGAGATTCACTTTGTGTCTGAGCCTGGGAGAGTGTGATGGGATGGTGTGGAGGGAGTTTCACTCTGTGTCTGACCCCGGGAGTGTGTGATGGGACGGTGTGGAGGGAGTTTCACTGTGTCTGACCCTGGGATTGTGTGATGGGACGGTGTGGAGGGAGATTCACTTTGTGTCTGAGTCTGTGAAAGTGTCATGGGACGGTGTGGAGGGAGATTCACTGTGTCTGACCATGGGAGTGTATGATGGGACGGTGTGGAGGGAGATTCACTCTGTCTGACCCTGGGAGTGTGTGATGGGACGGTGTGGAGGCAGATTCACTCTGTGTCTGACCCTGGGAGAGAGTGATGGGACGGTGTGGAGGGAGATTCACTCTGTGTCTGACCCTGGGAGAGAGTGATGGGACAGTGTGGAGGGAGATTCACTGTCTGTCTGACCCTGGGAGTGTGTGATGGGACGGTGTGGAGGCAGATTCACTCTGTGTCTGACCCTGGGAGAGAGTGATGGGACGGTGTGGAGGGAGATTCACTCTGTGTCTGACCCTGGGAGAGAGTGATGGGCCCGTGTGGAGGAAGATTCACTCCGTGTCTGACCCTGGGAGTGTGTGATGGGACAGTGTGGAGGGAGATTCACTGTCTGGTTGACCCTGGGGGAGTGTGATGGGACAGTGTGGAGGGAGACTCACTCTGTGTCTGACCCTGGGAGAGTCTGATGTGACGGTGTGGTGGGAGATTCACTTTGTGTCTGAGCCTGGGAGAGTGTGATGGGATGATGTGAAGGCAGATTCCCTCTGTGTCTGACACCAGGTGTGTGTGATGGGACAGTGTGGAGAGAGATTCACTCTGTGTCTGACCCTGGGAGAGTGGGGTTAACAGTGTGGAGGGATATTCACTCTATGTCTGACCCTGGGATTGTGTGATGGGACGGTGTGGAGGGAGATTCACTCTGTTCCTGACCCCGGGATTGTGTGATGGGACTGTGTGGAGGGTGATTCACTCTGTCTCTGACCCAGGGAGTGTGTGATGGGACGTTGTGGAGGGAGACTCACTCTGTGTCTGACCCCGGGAGTGTGTGATGGGACGGTGTGGAGGGTGATTCACTCTGTGTCTGACACCAGGAGTGTGTGATGGGACGGTGTGGAGGGAGATTCACTCTGTGTCTGACCCCGGGAGTGTGTGATGGGACGGTGTGGAGGGTGATTCACTCTGTGTCTGACACCAGGAGTGTGTGATGGGTCGGTGTGGAGGGAGATTCACTCTGTGTCTGACCCTGGAAGAGTGTGATGGGACTGTGTGAAGGCAGATTCACTCTGTGTCTGACCCTGGGAGAGTGTGATGGGTCAGTGTGGAGGGAGATTCACTCTGTGTCTGACACTGGGAGAGTGGGTTGGGACAGTCTGGAGGGAGTTTTACTCTGTGTCTGACCCCGGGAGTGTGTGATGCGACTGTGTGGAGGGAGATTCACTGAGTGTCTGACGCTGGGAGAGTGTGATTTGAGAGTTACTGTGTGTCCGATGCTGGGAGAGTGTGATGGGACAGTGTGGAGGGAGATTCACTCTGTGTCTGACCCTGGAAGTGTGTGATGGGACGGTGTGGAGGGTGATTCACTCTGTGTCTGACCTCGGGAGTGTGTGATGGGACTGTGAGTTGGGAGATTCACTGAGTGTCTGACGCTTGGAGAATGTGATGGGAGAGTTACTGTGTGTCCAACCCTGGGAGAGTGTGATGGGATAATGTAGAGGGAGACTCACTCCATGTCTGATCCTGGGAGAGTGGGGTTGGACAGTGTGGAGGGATATTCACTCTGTGTCTGATCCTGGGATTGTGTGATGGGACGGTGTGGCGGGAGATTCACTCTGTGTCTGACACCGGGAGTGTGTGATGGGATACTGTAGAGGGTGATTCACTCTGTGTCTGACCCCAGGAGTGTGTGATAGGACGGTGTGCAGGGATATACACTCTGTGTCTGACCCCGGGATTGTGTGATAGGACGGTGTGCAGGGATATACACTCTGTGTCTGACCCCGGGATTGTGTGATAGGACGGTGTGCAGGGATATACACTCTGTGTCTGACCCCGGGATTGTGTGATAGGACGGTGTGCAGGGATATACACTCTGTGTCTGACCCCGGGATTGTGTGATGGGTTGGTGTGGAGGGAGATTCACTCTGTGTCTGACCTCGGGAATGTGTGATGGGACTGTGTGGTGGGAGATTCACTCTGTGTCTGACCCTGGGAGAGTGGGGTTAACAGTGTGGAGGGATATTCACTCTATGTCTGACCCTGGGATTGTGTGATGGGACGGTGTGGAGGGAGATTCACTCTGTGTCTGACCCCGGGAGTGTGTGATGGGACGGTGTGGAGGGGAGATTCACTCTGGTCTGACCCTGGGAGAGTGTGATGGGACGGTGTGGAGAGAGATTCACTCTGTGTCTGACCCCGGGAGAGTGTGATGGGATGGTGTGGAGGGAGATTCACTCTGTGTCTGACCCTGGGAGTGTGTGATGGGATGGTGTGGAGGGAGATTCACTCTGTGTCTGACCCTGGGAGTGTGTGATGGGACTGTGTGGAGGGTGATTCACTCTGTGTCTGACCTTGGGAGAGTGTGATGGGACGGTGTGGAGGGAGATTCACTCTGTGTCTGACACCGGGAGTGTGTGACGGGGTACGGCAGAGGGTGATTCACTCTGTGTCTGACCCCGGGAGTGTGTGATGGGACGGTGCGGAGGGAGATTCACTCTGTGTCTGACCCTGGGAGAGTATGATGTGACGGTGTGGTGGGAGATTCACTTTGTGTCTGAACTTGGGAGAGTGTGATGGGACAGTGTGGAGGGAGATTCACTCTCTGTCTGACCCCGGGAGTGTGTGATGGGACGGTGTGGAGGGAGATTCACTCTGTGTCTGACCCCGGGAGTGTGTGATGGGACGGTGTGGAGGGAGATTCACTCTGTGTCTGACGCTGGGAGTGTGTGATGGGACGGTGTGGAGGGAGATTCACTCCGTGTCTGACCCTGGGAGTGTGTGATGGGATACTGTGGACGGAGATTCACTCTGTGTCTGATCCCAGGAGTGTGTGATGGAACAGTGTGGAGGGAGATTCACTCTATGTCTGACCATTGGAGTGTGTGATGGGACGGTGTGGAGGGAGATTCACTCTGTTCCTGACCCCGGGATTGTGTGATGGGACTGTGTGGAGGGAGATTCACTCTGTGTCTGATCCCAGGAGTGTGTGATGGAACAGTGTGGAGGGAGATTCACTCTGTTCCTGACCCCGGGATTGTGTGATGGGACTGTGTGGAGGGTGATTCACTCTGTCTCTGACCCAGGGAGTGTGTGATGGGACGGTGTGGAGGGAGATTCACTCTGTGTCTGACCCCGGGAGTGTGTGATGGGACGGTGTGGAGGGTGATTCACTCTGTGTCTGACACCAGGAGTGTGTGATGGGACGGTGTGGAGGGAGATTCACTCTGTGTCTGACCCCGGGAGTGTGTGATGGGACGGTGTGGAGGGTGATTCACTCTGTGTCTGACACCAGGAGTGTGTGATGGGACGGTGTGGAGGGAGATTCACTCTGTGTCTGACCCCGGGAGTGTGTGATGGGACGGTGTGGAGGGAGATTCACTCTGTGTCTGACGCTGGGAGTGTGTGATGGGACGGTGTGGAGGGAGATTCACTCCGTGTCTGACCCTGGGAGTGTGTGATGTGATACTGTGGACGGAGATTCACTCTGTGTCTGATCCCAGGAGTGTGTGATGGAACAGTGTGGAGGGAGATTCACTCTATGTCTGACCCTGTGATTGTGTGATGGGACGGCGTGGAGGGAGATTCACTCTGTGTCTGACACCGGGAGTGTGTGATGGGGTACGGCAGAGGGTGATTCACTCTGTGTCTGACCCCGGGAGTGTGTGATGGGACGGTGTGGAGAGAGATTCACTCTGTGTCTGACCCCGGGAGAGTGTGATGGGATGGTGTGGAGGGAGATTCACTCTGTGTCTGACCCTGGGAGTGTGTGATGGGATGGTGTGGAGGGAGATTCACTCTGTGTCTGACCCTGGGAGTGTGTGATGGGACTGTGTGGAGGGTGATTCACTCTGTGTCTGACCTTGGGAGAGTGTGATGGGACGGTGTGGAGGGAGATTCACTCTGTGTCTGACACCGGGAGTGTGTGACGGGGTACGGCAGAGGGTGATTCACTCTGTGTCGACCCCGGGAGTGTGTGATGGGGTACGGCAGAGGGTGATTCACTCTGTGTCTGACCCCGGGAGTGTGTGATGGGACGGTGCGGAGGGAGATTCACTCTGTGTCTGACCCTGGGAGAGTATGATGTGACGGTGTGGTGGGAGATTCACTTTGTGTCTGAACTTGGGAGAGTGTGATGGGACAGTGTGGAGGGAGATTCACTCTCTGTCTGACCCCGGGAGTGTGTGATGGGACGGTGTGGAGGGAGATTCACTCTGTGTCTGACCCCGGGAGTGTGTGATGGGACGGTGTGGAGGGAGATTCACTCTGTGTCTGACGCTGGGAGTGTGTGATGGGACGGTGTGGAGGGAGATTCACTCCGTGTCTGACCCTGGGAGTGTGTGATGGGATACTGTGGACGGAGATTCACTCTGTGTCTGATCCCAGGAGTGTGTGATGGAACAGTGTGGAGGGAGATTCACTCTATGTCTGACCATGGGAGTGTGTGATGGGACGGTGTGGAGGGAGATTCACTCTGTTCCTGACCCCGGGATTGTGTGATGGGACTGTGTGGAGGGAGATTCACTCTGTGTCTGATCCCAGGAGTGTGTGATGGAACAGTGTGGAGGGAGATTCACTCTGTTCCTGACCCCGGGATTGTGTGATGGGACTGTGTGGAGGGTGATTCACTCTGTCTCTGACCCAGGGAGTGTGTGATGGGACGGTGTGGAGGGAGATTCACTCTGTGTCTGACCCCGGGAGTGTGTGATGGGACGGTGTGGAGGGTGATTCACTCTGTGTCTGACACCAGGAGTGTGTGATGGGACGGTGTGGAGGGAGATTCACTCTGTGTCTGACCCCGGGAGTGTGTGATGGGGTGTGGAGGGTGATTCACTCTGTGTCTGACACCAGGAGTGTGTGATGGGACGGTGTGGAGGGAGATTCACTCTGTGTCTGACCCCGGGAGTGTGTGATGGGACGGTGTGGAGGGAGATTCACTCTGTGTCTGACGCTGGGAGTGTGTGATGGGACGGTGTGGAGGGAGATTCACTCCGTGTCTGACCCTGGGAGTGTGTGATGTGATACTGTGGACGGAGATTCACTCTGTGTCTGATCCCAGGAGTGTGTGATGGAACAGTGTGGAGGGAGATTCACTCTATGTCTGACCATGGGAGTGTGTGATGGGACGGTGTGGTGGGAGATTCACTCTGTGTCTGACCCCGGGATTGTGTGATGGGACTGTGTGGAGGGAGATTCACTCTGTGTCTGATCCCAGGAGTGTGTGATGGAACAGTGTGGAGGGAGATTCACTCTGTTCCTGACCCCGGGATTGTGTGATGGGACTGTGTGGAGGGTGATTCACTCTGTCTCTGACCCAGGGAGTGTGTGATGGGACGGTGTGGAGGGAGATTCACTCTGTGTCTGACCCCGGGAGTGTGTGATGGGACGGTGTGGAGGGTGATTCACTCTGTGTCTGACACCAGGAGTGTGTGATGGAACAGTGTGGAGGGAGATTCACTCTGTTCCTGACCCCGGGATTGTGTGATGGGACTGTGTGGAGGGTGATTCACTCTGTCTCTGACCCAGGGAGTGTGTGATGGAACAGTGTGGAGGGAGATTCACTCTGTGTCTGACCCCGGGAGTGTGTGATGGGACGGTGTGGAGGGTGATTCACTCTGTGTCTGACACCAGGAGTGTGTGATGGGACGGTGTGGAGGGAGATTCACTCTGTGTCTGACCCCGGGAGTGTGTGATGGGGTGTGGAGGGTGATTCACTCTGTGTCTGACACCAGGAGTGTGTGATGGGACGGTGTGGAGGGAGATTCACTCTGTGTCTGACCCCGGGAGTGTGTGATGGGACGGTGTGGAGGGAGATTCACTCTGTGTCTGACGCTGGGAGTGTGTGATGGGACGGTGTGGAGGGAGATTCACTCCGTGTCTGACCCTGGGAGTGTGTGATGTGATACTGTGGACGGAGATTCACTCTGTGTCTGATCCCAGGAGTGTGTGATGGAACAGTGTGGAGGGAGATTCACTCTATGTCTGACCATGGGAGTGTGTGATGGGACGGTGTGGTGGGAGATTCACTCTGTGTCTGACCCCGGGATTGTGTGATGGGACTGTGTGGAGGGAGATTCACTCTGTGTCTGATCCCAGGAGTGTGTGATGGAACAGTGTGGAGGGAGATTCACTCTGTTCCTGACCCCGGGATTGTGTGATGGGACTGTGTGGAGGGTGATTCACTCTGTCTCTGACCCAGGGAGTGTGTGATGGGACGGTGTGGAGGGAGATTCACTCTGTGTCTGACCCCGGGAGTGTGTGATGGGACGGTGTGGAGGGTGATTCACTCTGTGTCTGACACCAGGAGTGTGTGATGGAACAGTGTGGAGGGAGATTCACTCTGTTCCTGACCCCGGGATTGTGTGATGGGACGGTGTGGAGGGTGATTCACTCTGTGTCTGACACCAGGAGTGTGTGATGGAACAGTGTGGAGGGAGATTCACTCTGTTCCTGACCCCGGGATTGTGTGATGGGACGGTGTGGAGGGTGATTCACTCTGTTCCTGACCCCGGGATTGTGTGATGGGACTGTGTGGAGGGAGATTCACTCTGTGTCTGATCCCAGGAGTGTGTGATGGAACAGTGTGGAGGGAGATTCACTCTGTTCCTGACCCCGGGATTGTGTGATGGGACTGTGTGGAGGGTGATTCACTCTGTCTCTGACCCAGGGAGTGTGTGATGGGACGTTGTGGAGGGAGATTCACTCCGTGTCTGACCCTGGGAGTGTGTGATGTGATACTGTGGACGGAGATTCACTCTGTGTCTGATCCCAGGAGTGTGTGATGGAACAGTGTGGAGGGAGATTCACTCTATGTCTGACCCTGGGATTGTGTGATGGGACGGTGTGGAGGGAGATTCACTCTGTGTCTGACACCGGGAGTGTGTGATGGGGTACGGCAGAGGGTGATTCACTCTGTGTCTGACCCCGGGAGTGTGTGATGGGACGGTGTGGAGAGAGATTCACTCTGTGTCTGACCCCGGGAGAGTGTGATGGGATGGTGTGGAGGGAGATTCACTCTGTGTCTGACCCTGGGAGTGTGTGATGGGATGGTGTGGAGGGAGATTCACTCTGTGTCTGACCCTGGGAGTGTGTGATGGGACTGTGTGGAGGGTGATTCACTCTGTGTCTGACCTTGGGAGAGTGTGATGGGACGGTGTGGAGGGAGATTCACTCTGTGTCTGACACCGGGAGTGTGTGACGGGGTACGGCAGAGGGTGATTCACTCTGTGTCGACCCCGGGAGTGTGTGATGGGGTACGGCAGAGGGTGATTCACTCTGTGTCTGACCCCGGGAGTGTGTGATGGGACGGTGCGGAGGGAGATTCACTCTGTGTCTGACCCTGGGAGAGTATGATGTGACGGTGTGGTGGGAGATTCACTTTGTGTCTGAACTTGGGAGAGTGTGATGGGACAGTGTGGAGGGAGATTCACTCTCTGTCTGACCCCGGGAGTGTGTGATGGGACGGTGTGGAGGGAGATTCACTCTGTGTCTGACCCCGGGAGTGTGTGATGGGACGGTGTGGAGGGAGATTCACTCTGTGTCTGACGCTGGGAGTGTGTGATGGGACGGTGTGGAGGGAGATTCACTCCGTGTCTGACCCTGGGAGTGTGTGATGGGATACTGTGGACGGAGATTCACTCTGTGTCTGATCCCAGGAGTGTGTGATGGAACAGTGTGGAGGGAGATTCACTCTATGTCTGACCATTGGAGTGTGTGATGGGACGGTGTGGAGGGAGATTCACTCTGTTCCTGACCCCGGGATTGTGTGATGGGACTGTGTGGAGGGAGATTCACTCTGTGTCTGATCCCAGGAGTGTGTGATGGAACAGTGTGGAGGGAGATTCACTCTGTTCCTGACCCCGGGATTGTGTGATGGGACTGTGTGGAGGGTGATTCACTCTGTCTCTGACCCAGGGAGTGTGTGATGGGACGGTGTGGAGGGAGATTCACTCTGTGTCTGACCCCGGGAGTGTGTGATGGGACGGTGTGGAGGGTGATTCACTCTGTGTCTGACACCAGGAGTGTGTGATGGGACGGTGTGGAGGGAGATTCACTCTGTGTCTGACCCCGGGAGTGTGTGATGGGGTGTGGAGGGTGATTCACTCTGTGTCTGACACCAGGAGTGTGTGATGGGACGGTGTGGAGGGAGATTCACTCTGTGTCTGACCCCGGGAGTGTGTGATGGGACGGTGTGGAGGGAGATTCACTCTTTGTCTGACGCTGGGAGTGTGTGATGGGACGGTGTGGAGGGAGATTCACTCCGTGTCTGACCCTAGGAGTGTGTGATGTGATACTGTGGACGGAGATTCACTCTGTGTCTGATCCCAGGAGTGTGTGATGGAACAGTGTGGAGGGAGATTCACTCTATGTCTGACCATGGGAGTGTGTGATGGGACGGTGTGGTGGGAGATTCACTCTGTGTCTGACCCCGGGATTGTGTGATGGGACTGTGTGGAGGGAGATTCACTCTGTGTCTGATCCCAGGAGTGTGTGATGGAACAGTGTGGAGGGAGATTCACTCTGTTCCTGACCCCGGGATTGTGTGATGGGACTGTGTGGAGGGTGATTCACTCTGTCTCTGACCCAGGGAGTGTGTGATGGGACGGTGTGGAGGGAGATTCACTCTGTGTCTGACCCCGGGAGTGTGTGATGGGACGGTGTGGAGGGTGATTCACTCTGTGTCTGACACCAGGAGTGTGTGATGGAACAGTGTGGAGGGAGATTCACTCTGTTCCTGACCCCGGGATTGTGTGATGGGACTGTGTGGAGGGTGATTCACTCTGTCTCTGACCCAGGGAGTGTGTGATGGGACGTTGTGGAGGGAGATTCACTCTGTGTCTGACCCCGGGAGTGTGTGATGGGACGGTGTGGAGGGTGATTCACTCTGTGTCTGACACCAGGAGTGTGTGATGGGACGGTGTGGAGGGAGATTCACTCTGTGTCTGACCCCGGGAGTGTGTGATGGGACGGTGTGGAGGGTGATTCACTCTGTGTTTGACACCAGGAGTGTGTGATGGGACGGTGTGGAGGGAGATTCACTCTGTGTCTGACCCTGGAAGAGTGTGATGGGACTGTGTGAAGGCAGATTCACTCTGTGTCTGACCCTGGGAGAGTGTGATGGGTCAGTGTGGAGGGAGATTCACTCTGTGTCTGACACTGGGAGAGTGGGTTGGGACAGTCTGGAGGGAGTTTTACTCTGTGTCTGACCCCGGGAGTGTGTGATGCCACTGTGTGGAGGGAGATTCACTGAGTGTCTGACGCTGGGAGAGTGTGATTTGAGAGTTACTGTGTGTCCGATGCTGGGAGAGTGTGATGGGACAGTGTGGAGGGAGATTCACTCTGTGTCTGACCCTGGAAGTGTGTGATGGGACGGTGTGGAGGGTGATTCACTCTGTGTCTGACCCTGGAAGTGTGTGATGGGACGGTGTGGAGGGAGATTCACACTGATTCTGACCCCGGGAGTGTGTGATGGGACGGTGTGGAGGGAGGGTCACTCTGTGTCTGATCCAGGGAGTGTGTGATGCGACAGTGTGGAGGGTGATTCACTCTGTGTCTGACCTCGGGAGTGTGTGATGGGACTGTGAGTTGGGAGATTCACTGAGTGTCTGACGCTTGGAGAATGTGATGGGAGAGTTACTGTGTGTCCAACCCTGGGAGAGTGTGATGGGATAATGTAGAGGGAGACTCACTCCATGTCTGATCCTGGGAGAGTGGGGTTGGACAGTGTGGAGGGATATTCACTCTGTGTCTGATCCTGGGATTGTGTGATGGGACGGTGTGGCGGGAGATTCACTCTGTGTCTGACACCGGGAGTGTGTGATGGGATACTGTAGAGGGTGATTCACTCTGTGTCTGACCCCAGGAGTGTGTGATAGGACGGTGTGCAGGGATATACACTCTGTGTCTGACCCCGGGATTGTGTGATAGGACGGTGTGCAGGGATATACACTCTGTGTCTGACCCCGGGATTGTGTGATGGGTTGGTGTGGAGGGAGATTCACTCTGTGTCTGACCCCGGGAGTGTGTGATGGGACGGTGTGGAGGGAGATTCACTTTGTGTCTCACCCTGGGAGAATGGGGTTGGACAGTATGGAGGGAGATTCACTCTGTGTCTGACCCTGGGAGTGTGTGATAGGACATTGTGGAGGGAGATTCACTCTGTGTCTGACACCGGGAGAGTGTGATGGGATACTGTAGAGTGTGATTCACTCTGTGTCTGACCCTGGGAGTGTGTGATAGGACATTGTGGAGGGATATACACTCTGTGTCTGACCCCGGGATTGTGTGATGGGACGGTGTGAAGGGAGATTCACTCTGTGTCTGACCCTGGGATTGTGTGATGTGATTGTGTGGAGGGAGATTCACTGAGTGTCTGACGCTGGGAGAGTGTGATTTGAGAGTTACTGTGTGTCCGATGCTGGGAGAGTGTGATGGGACAGTGTGGAGGGAGATTCACTCTGTGTCTGACCCTGGAAGTGTGTGATGGGACGGTGTGAAGGCAGATTCACTCTGTGTCTGACCCCAGGAGTGTGTGATGCGACAGTGTGGAGGGAGATTCACTGTGTGTCTGACCCTGGGAGAGTGTGATGGGTCGGTGTGTAGGGAGATTCACTCTGTGTCTGACCCCGGGAGTGTGTGATTGAACTGTGTGAAGGCAGATTCACTGTGTGTCTGACCCTGGGAGAGTGGGGTTGGACAGTGTGGAGGGAGATTCACTCTGTGTCTGACCCTGGGAGTGTTTGATGGGATGGTGAGGAGGGAGATTAACTCTGTTTGTGACCCTGTGAGTGTGTGATGGGACG
The DNA here is from genome assembly GCF_030144855.1 of Hypanus sabinus. Lineage (NCBI taxonomy): Eukaryota > Metazoa > Chordata > Chondrichthyes > Myliobatiformes > Dasyatidae > Hypanus > Hypanus sabinus. Next base: position 355,929 of record NW_026781325.1, read on the forward strand.
GTGTGGAGGGAGATTCACTCTCTGTCTGACACCGGGAGTGTGTGATGGGATAATGTAGAGGGTGATTCACTCTGTGTCTGACCCCGGGATTGTGTGATGGGACTGTGTGGTGGGAGATTCACTGAATGTCGGACCCTGGGAGAGCATGATGGGAGATTTCCTGTGTGTCCGACCCTCGGAGAGTGTGATGGGACGGTGTGGAGGGAGATTCACTCTGTGTCTGACACTGGGAGAGTGTGATGGGACAGTGTGGAGAGATATTTACTCAGTGTTTGACTCTGGGAGTGTGTGATGGGATACTGTGGACGGAGATGCACTCTGTGTCTGATCCCAGGAGTGTGCGATGGAACAGTGTGGAGGGAGATTCACTCTGTCTCTGACATCAGGAGTGTGTGATGGGACGGTGTGGAGGGAGATTCAATCGTGTCTGATCCCCAGGGAGTGTGATGGGATACTGTAGAGGGAGATTCACTCTGTGTCTGACTCCGGGAGTGTGTGATGGGACGGTGTGGAGGGAGATTCACTGTCTGTCTGACCCTGGGAGAGTGTGATGTGAGATTTACTTTGGTTCTGACCCTCGGAGAGTGTGATGGGTCGGTGTGGAGGGAGATTCACTCTGTGTCTGACACTGGGAGAGTCGGTTGGGACAGTCTGGAGGGAGTTTTACTCTGTGCCTGACCCTGGGAGTGCGTGATGCGACTGTGTGGAGGGAGATTCACTGAGTGTCTGACGCTGGGAGAGTGTGATTTGAGAGTTACTGTGTGTCCGACCCAGGAGAGTGTGATGGGACTGTGTGAAGGCAGATTCATTCTGTGTCTGACCCTGGAAGAGTGTGATGCGACTGTGTGGAGGGAGATTCACTGAGTGTCTGACGCTGGGAGAGTGTGATTTGAGAGTTACTGTGTGTCCGATGCTGGGAGTGTGTGATGGGACAGTGTGGAGGGAGATTCACTCTGTGTCTGACCCTGGAAGTGTGTGATGGGACGGTGTGGAGGGAGATTCACACTGATTCTGACCCCGGGAGTGTGTGATGGGACGGTGTGGAGGGAGGGTCACTCTGTGTCTGATCCAGGGAGTGTGTGATGTGACAGTGTGGAGGGTGATTCACTCTGTGTCTGACCTCGGGAGTGTGTGATGGGACTGTGAGTTGGGAGATTCACTGAGTGTCTGACGCTTGAAGAATGTGATGGGAGAGTTACTGTGTGTCCGACCCTGGGAGAGTGTGATGGGATAATGTAGAGGGAGACTCACTCCATGTCTGACCCTGGGAGAGTGGGGTTGGACAGTGTGGAGGGATATTCACTCTGTGTCTGACCCTGGGATTGTGTGATGGGATGGTGTGGAGGGAGATTCACTCTGTGTCTGACTCCGGGAGTGTGTGATGGGATACGGTAGAGGGAGATTCACTCTGTGCCTGACCCCAGGAGTGTGTGATGGGACGGTGTGGAGGGAGATTCACTCTGTGCCTGACCCTGGGAGTGTGTGATGGGACTGTGTGGAGGGAGATTCACTCTGTGTCTGACCCCGGGATTGCGTGATGCGACTGTGTGGAGGGAGATTCACTGAGTGTCTGACGCTGGGAGAGTGTGATTTGAGAGTTACTGTGTGTCCGACCCAGGGATAGTGTGATGGGACAGTGTGGAGGGAGATTCACTCTGTGTCTGACCCTGGAAGTGTGTGATGGGACGGTGTGAAGGCAGATTCACTCTGTGTCTGACCCTGGGAGAATGGGGTTGGACAGTATGGAGGGATATTCACTCTGTGTCTGACCCTGGGATTGTGTGGTGGGACGTTGTGGAGGGAGATTGACTCTGTGTCTGACCCTAGGAGTGTGTGATGGGACGGTGTGGAGGGAGATTCACTCTGTGTCTGACCCTGGGAGAGTGTGATGGGACGGTGTGGAGGGAGATTCACTCTGTGTCTGACCCTTTTTTTTAATTACAAAATCCTTTATTACAAATTTCGGTGCTATACAATATATACAAAACAGTGCAAACACAATTACTGCACTACAAATAGACAATAGACATTACACCAGAATGTTGCCATCTCTGTGCACGATGGCAGTTACACCCCGCGGAGCCCAACGGTCTCGAAACTCCTCCAAAGCCACTGTGGACTGCGCGTGTTCCTTTTCAATAGTTACCCGGGCACGAACATACCCCCTAAACATTGCCAGGCAGTCTGCCCGGGGAGATCCTCCCGCCACCCGTTTCCAAGACCCACGGATGGCGGATTTCGCCAGACCCAGGAGCAAGTTGACTAGGACATCCTCATCCCTCCATGCCCCCTTCCTTACTGGATGACCATATATAAACAGGGTGGGACTAAAATACAGCCAGAAGGCGAGAAGCAGCCCACGAAAATATGCAAAAGGAGGCTGCAGCCTCACACACTCCATGTACATGTGGTACACGGTCTCCTCCAGCCCGCAGAAGTGGCATGTGGGTGGGAAGTCCATGTACAAACTGAAAAACTTATTGCAGGGCACTGCCCTATGCAGTACCCTCCAGCTGAGATCCCCCAGGTGCATGGGAAGAACCCCGGCGTAAAGGGACTTCCAGTGGGGACCCTCCTCACCTCTGGGTGGAAGGACCGACCGCCATGGCGTGTCGGGACGGTGGACAAGGGCAAGGAAGTGGAGGATGTGGAGTAGCAGCCCATACAGATACCTCCTACTTGCATCCCTGAATGGGACTGTGGGTATCGATGAGAGACGGCTCAAGTTGTGCGGACACGGCTCCCGGAGAAGATTGCGGGGTCTGGGCCCGACCAGCAGCTCGGCCTGAGTCGGTCCACACAACTGAGCCGCACCGACAGCCACTGAGGTAGGGCAAGGGCCGGCCAGGACCCCGCCCTCCGCCTGAGGAGGGGATTCCCGGCCTGAGGTGACCATGTTCCAGACTCTCAGTAGGTCCTGATAGAAGCCGGGCAGACTCCGCAAAGCAGTACGGCTGACGCCCGCCGGTGGTAGCCGCATGTCTTCGTGAAGACAGCAGCCTCTCCGGAGGAAGAAAGTCGCCAACACGTGCCACCTGGGAGGGTGCTCGGCGTACAGGAATCTCTGCAGAGTCCTGAGGCGGAGAGCCGCCAGTCGCGTTCGGACCAGCGACTGTCCGCCCTCTTCCACTGGGAGACTCAAGACCGCTGCAGAGACCCAGTGTTTCCTGTTGCCCCAGAAGAAGTCCACTAATTTCCTCTGCAGTCTTGCAACAAACGGGGCAGGAGGGGCCAAGGTGACCATCCGATACCACAACATGGAGGCCACCAGCTGGTTTATGACCACCACCCTGCCTCGATAGGAAAGCACCCTGAGAAGGCCTGACCAGTGCCCCAGCCGGGCCATGACTTTCATCTCCAGGTCCTGCCAGTTCGCCAGCCAGGTCTCCCCAGAAGGACTCAGGTAGACTCCCAGATAGAGGAGACGCCTAGTACTCACTCAAAAGCTCTCATCTCCTCCGGCAGGGAGTCCACCTGCCACTGACCCACTAAGAGTCCGGAACATTTCGCCCAGTTGATCCTGGCGGAGGATGCTGCCGAGAAAATGTCTTGGCACTCGCGCATCTTCCGCAGGTCATTGGGATCTGTCATCATGAGGAGTACATCATCAGCGTAGGCCGAGAGGACGACCTCCATGTCCGGTTCATGCAGAACCAGACCTGTCAGCCTTCGCCGTAGGAGGCTCAGGAATGGCTCGACACAGATCGCGTACAATTGACCGGACATGGGGCATCCCTGACGTACTCCTCTCCTGAAGGGAATGGGCGCTGCCAGTGATCCTTTGACCTTAACAAGGGACTCTGCGGCAGAGTAGAGGAGCCGAACTCGGGCCACAAAGTGTGGTCCGAGCCCAAAGGCCTGCAGAGTGCCCACCAGGAAACTGTGGTCTACCCGGTCAAACGCCTTCTCCTGGTCAAGAGAAAGAAACGCTGCCGGGGACCCAGTCTCCCGGTGCAGGTGGATCAGGTCCCGTACTAGGTGGACATTGTCCTGGATGGAGTGGCCCGGGACCCAGTCTCCCGGTGCAGGTGGATCAGGTCCCGCACTAGGTGGACATTGTCCTGGATGGAGTGGCCCGGGACCCAGTCTCCCGCTGCAGGTGGATCAGGTCCCGTACTAGGTGGACATTGTCCTGGATGGAGTGGCCCGGGACCCAGTCTCCCGGTGCAGGTGGATCAGGTCCCGCACTAGGTGGACATTGTCCTGGATGGAGTGGCCCGGGACCCAGTCTCCCGCTGCAGGTGGATCAGGTCCCGCACTAGGTGGACATTGTCCTGGATGGAGTGGCCCGGGACCCAGTCTCCCGCTGCAGGTGGATCAGGTCCCGCACTAGGTGGACATTGTCCTGGATGGAGCGGCCCGGGACCCAGTCTCCCGCTGCAGGTGGATCAGGTCCCGTACTGGGTGGACATTGTCCTGGATGGAATGGCCCGGGACCCAGTCTCCCGGTGCAGGTGGATCAGGTCCCGCACTAGGTGGACTTTGTCCTGGATGGAGTGGCCCAGGACCCAGTCTCCCGCTGCAGGTGGATCAGGTCCCGTACTGGGTGGACATTGTCCTGGATGGAGTGGCCCGGGACCCAGTCTCCCGCTGCAGGTGGATCAGGTCCCGTACTGGGTGGACATTGTCCTGGATGGAGTGGCCCGGGACCCAGTCTCCCGCTGCAGGTGGATCAGGTCCCGTACTGGGTGGACATTGTCCTGGATGGAGCGGCCCGGGACCCAGTCTCCCGGTGCAGGTGGATCAGGTCCCGTACTGGGTGGACATTGTCCTGGATGGAGCGGCCCGGGACCCAGTCTCCCGGTGCAGGTGGATCAGGTCCGTACTGGGTGGACATTGTCCTGGATGGAGTGGCCCGGGACCCAGTCTCCCGGTGCAGGTGGATCAGGTCCCGTACTGGGTGGACATTGTCCTGGATGGAGTGGCCCGGGACCCAGTCTCCTGGTGCAGGTGGATCAGGTCCCGTACTAGGTGGACATTGTCCTGGATGGAGCGGCCCGGGACTGTGTAAGATTGGTCAGGATGAATCACCTGTCTCAGTACTGAACCAAGACGGTTGGCCATTGCCCGGGCGAAGATCTTGTAGTCCGCACACAAGAGGGAGACCGGACGCCGGTTCTTTAGCAGGCGGAGGTCACACTTCTTGGGCAGCAGGACCACGACAGCTCTCCGCCACGAGAGGGGCAATTCCCCGGTGGCTAGGCTCTCCCCTAGAACAAGGCTGTAATCGACCCCCAGGACATCCCAAAAAGCCTGATAAAACTCCACACTCAGACCATCTGAGCCAGGGGATTTACCCCTCCGGAGTTGCCGAAGGGCAGCAGACAGCTCCTCCCCAGTCAGGGAGGCGTCCAGACGCGCTGCGTCTTCTGGGCTGACCTTTGGCAAATCTTCCCAGACCTCACTGCACGCCCCCGCATTTGACGGATCCGGTGAGAATAAGGACCGATAGAAAGTGCGGACTTCTTCGATAATTTCGTCAGGATCCGTGATGGAGGAGCCATCAGTAGCCAGTAGCTCCACCAGCTGCTTTTGAACTCCCCGCCACTTCTCCAACGAGTAGAAGAAGGGTGAGCCGCGGTCCAAATCTTGCAGCATTTGGATCCGCGACCTCACATACGCACCTCGGGACTGCTGAAGCTGCAGATTCCTGAGTGCGTCCTTTTTCTCCTGGTATTCCTGCCACGTTTGATGGTCTCCACCGGTCGAACCAAGACGGGTCTCCAGGTCAAGCAACGCTCTCTCAAGCCGCTCAATCTCAGAGCCCCGCCTCTTTGTCGACCCCCTAGTGTACTCCCGACACAAAGACCGGATCCGGGCCTTGCCCACATCCCACCACAGCCGTAGGGAGCAGAACTCTCTCCGTCTCCCTCTCCAGGTGGCCCAGAACGCTTGGAATGGATCCCGGAATCGGCTGTCCTCCAGCAGCCGGTTGTTAAAGTGCCATTACCCAGACCCCACCCGAGGGTGCAGAGGAGTAAATTCCACCCACACAAGGTGATGATCCGAGCACGACACCGGCCGCATGGAGGAAGCCGACACGCGGGAGACATAAGCCCGAGAGATATACAGGCGGTCTATCCGGGAACCCCCCTCTCTCGATCTTCTGGAGAAGGCGCTAGAGTCGGGCTGAAGATTCCGCCAGCTGTCCACCAAGTCAAAGGAGCCGACTAGCTCCTTTAACTTTTTCGCTGATGCCGGGTCGCGTTGGAGGCCCAAGCGGTCCTCCACCTCGAGGGTACAGTTGAAGTCTCCCCCGAGGATGAGGCAGTCCCCCGGGTCGATGGAACTCAGCAAGGTGGACAGCTGACAGAATAGGCGCGTCTGCATCACCCCGCGCCTCGGAGCGTACACGGTGATAAAATGTAACGGTACTCCATCCAGGCGCACAGCCAGGTGGAGCAGACGGCCGGGCGCAACATCTTGGACTCCTACGATTTCTGGCCGGAAGGTTGGGGCCAACAGGATCGCCACCCCACTAGAGTTGGAGTTAAGGTGACTCGTGTAGACCCCGCCCTGCCACTCCAGGAGCCAAGCGGACTCGTCTCCCGGGGTGGTATGGGTTTCCTGCAGGAAACTCACCGCGTATCTCCCGTCCCTGAGGACTGAGAGATTGTTATATCTGCGGAGAGAGCCCCTGCTACCGTTCACATTGAGACTAGCTATGGTAAGCTTCATGTCGGGAGCACACTAGGCCTCAGCACCAGTCCCCTTCCCACTGAGAGCGATGGCGCCCTCAGCCGCACTCTCCCGAAGAAAACCGAGAATATCCTTTGCTTTCCGGGCCCGACTGTTACCATCGCTACCCTGTGACCCACCATCTCCCGAAGGAGCGAGGCTGCTTTTCATCCTGATGTCCCGCACCAGGTCATCCAGGAAGGATTTCAGCTGCCGCCTGTCATTCCCCGACACAGAATTCCTTTTCCCCTTCCCCTTCCGTCTGAGGATGACCCTCAGGGACTTCACCAGCCTCGGCATGCTAGGCCAGCGAAGCGAGGCTCGTTTAGGCCGATGCTTTGCACCCACAGAGGAGTGAATAAACTCTCTGATCTCCTCCACAGGTATCAATGGGGACTTCTCTGGAGGGGTGAGGATGTCCATTGTCTCGCTGTCAAATGAATCCCCCTCCAACCCCTCACTGCAGACAGATCCCCCACCGTCCTCCTCAGGTGGTGTATAAGGTGGCTGCCCCTGGAACCTACACTGCACAGCGGGTACCTCCCCCATACCTTCCCGCTCCACCGTCGCATCAGTCTTACCCACAGTTGCGACGATGGAGGGAAAATCCCCAGGGACACCCTGCAGGCCATTAGTTGATGGGGTCGACATGCAGGTTACATCACCCTCCCCAGGAGACAGGCATGAAGGGGGACCCCAGCAGCTCTGGCCCAATGGATTCACTGGCAGCCTGATGCTGACTGTGAGAGAGCCTGGTCTCCTCTCCACCTGTACTACTTAATACATTTGCCTCCAGGGAGGCGCTGACTGCTAAGTCCTGGGTGGAGGGCTCCAGGTCTGTTTTAGTTGTGCAAACAGGCCCAGCACTAGCTTCATGCACAACCACACCTCCTACCACAGGACTGGTGTCTACATCTGGGGATTCAGGGTTAGAACAACTCCCACCCGGATCCCCACCCCTTTCTGGGACTCCCCCTCATCTGCATTCTCTGCCCTCTTGGGGGAACAATCCCATCTCCTCTTCAAGCCGGAGGAGCACACAGGTGTGGAATTCACCAACGGAGCGGTACTCTCCGCTCCTATCGCCCCGTCCAACCGTACGCTTCCCCGAGTCTCCCCCTCCACCTCAGGGCAAATGGGCGTGAGCTCTGCGGTCTCGGGGGCCGACTTCTTCACGTGTTTCGACTTCTTCCTCGTTTTCTTGCCCCGCCGGGACTCCACCCCGTCCCTCGCCTGAACCTCCCTGCACGTAGCCCCAGGAACACCCGCCTGAACCCCAGGGGTAGGAGCAGACATAGGAATAGGGGCAGGGTTAGAGACAGGGTCAGGGGCAGGAGCAGGAGCAGGGGCCGGCACAGGTGTAGGAGCAGGGATGGGATCAGGGGCAGAGTTAGCTGGGGCACTGGTTCCTGGTGGACTCCCTGGGTTTTCGGGTGCTAGGACAGTCCCTCCGAAAGTGCCCCACCTCCCCGCACGCATGGCACCGCGGGTGCTCAGAGCTCCAATACCCCTGATAATCTACCCCCTCGTGCCGGACAGTAAACCGGCCCTCAACTTCATCCTCCCTTTCCAGTTTCATGAATACCTGTCGCCGGAAAGAGATTACAGTCCGGAGGGTGCGCCTCCTGAATTTGTGCCTGATGGCAGTTATCTCTGACCGTACTTGCCCCAAGCGAGCCAATGCGGGAAGCAGGTCCTCGTTGGGGATGAAAGGCTGTACGTGACCGAGGACGATGCGTTGTGTGGGAGCTGTCACTAGCTCCATCTGGAAAAAGATGTTCCCCACCGTGATCCCTCTACTGAGGGCCCGATGCACCAACTCATCATTCCTCAGATAAAACACCGCCTTCCCGAACTCCTTCTCAGCGGCCAAAACACCATCTCTCCCCAACAAGTCCTCCATGGCCTCCGCGCACTTTTCCAGGGTAGTTCCAGTTCGCAAAATACATTGCACCCCGCGTTCAACTTTCACCGACCGAAACAGGGCGTTGTCCGAGGCCGGAGAGGCAGCCGCCTTTGCATAACTCCCCGCAGGCCTGCGACTCCCTGTAGACCGGTCTGGCGTGTTACTTGTGTGTCCGAACCGAGAATGATACGGTGGTGGTGTTTGTAAAGTCCTGGAGCTAGTTGAGTAACTGGCGGGAAAAGTTTGTACTCGACGGTACCTTGCTGGCTCCGTGCCAGAAATTCCAACGCCAGGAAAGGCTCCGTTAGTCCTGTAGAAACTTCCAGGCCGTGAGAGGTCGAGACGTCTCAAACGACGGTTCGGCTCCAACACCGAACGAGAATCCTGACGATAGAGATGGAAGGAGGTTGCCCCGATGTCAGTGGGGACAAACAACGTCGTTTGCCTCCGGTTTTGGGAGCGAAACTGCTTCACGGTGAGTTGCCAGCCGCCACAGCAGTGTGATACGCAGTTCGAAGCCGTCAACGAACCCGGTCCAAACTGGCAGAAAAACTCCAAACGAAGCTTCCACTCTAAACCAGCCGCTCACTTAGAAGTTCAAGGGACGTTGGAAACCAATTTCCAAGCAATTCAAGACCTTCATAAAGTAGTTTTTCCCCGATTTCTCCCAGCGCAATCAGAACAGCTCCACTCTGTGTCTGACCCTGGGAGTGTGTGATGGGACAGAGTTGAGTGATATTCTCTCTGTGTCTGTCCCTCTGACTGTGTTATGGGACGGTGGGGAGGGAGATTCCTTCTGTGTCTGACCCTGGGAGTGTATGATGAGACAGTGTGGAGGGAGATTCATTCTGTGTCTGACCCTGGGAGAGTCTGATGGGATACTGTAGATGGAGATTCACTCTGTGTCTGACCCCGGGAGTGTGTGATGGGATGGTGTGGAGGGAGATTCACTCTGTGTCTGACCCTGGGAATGTGTGATGGGACGTTGTGGTGGGAGATTCACTCTGTGTCTGACTCTTGGAGTGTGTGATGGGACAGTGTGAAGGGAGATTCACTGTGTGTCTGACCCCGGGAGTGTGTGATTGGACAGTGTAGAGGGATATTCACTCTGTGTCTGACTCTGGGAGTGTATGATGAGACGGTGTGGTGGGAGATTCACTGCTTGTCTGACCCAGGGAGTGTGTGTTGGAAGATTCACTGTGCGTCTGACGCTGGGAGAGTGTGATGGGACGGTGGGGAAGGAGATTCACTCTGTGTCTGACCCTGGGAGTGTGTGATGGGACAGTGTGGAGGGAGATTCACTCTGTGTCTGACCCCGGGAGTGTGTGATGGGACAGTGTGGAGGGATATTCACTCTGTGTCTCATCCTGTGAGAGTGTGATTGGATGGTATGGAGGGAGCTTCACTCTGTTTCTGACACTGCGAATGTATTGATGGGACGGTGTGGAGGGAGATTCAGTCTGTGTCTGATCCTGGGAGTGTGTGATGGGACGGTGTGGAGGGAGATTCACTCTGTGTCTGACCCTTGGAGTGTGTGATGGTACGGAGTGGAGGGAGATTCACTCTGTGTCTCACCACGGATCTGTTTGATGCGACAGTGTGGAGGGAGATTCACTCTGTGTCTGACCCTGGGAATGTGTGATGGGTCAGTGTGGAGGGAGATTCACTCTGTGTCTGACCCTGGGAGTGTGAGATGGGACAGTGTGGAGGGAGATTCACTCTGTGTCTGACCCCGGGAGTGCGTGATGGGACGGTGTGGAGGCAGATTTACTCTGTATCTGACCCCAGGAGTGTGTGATGGTACGGAGTGGAGGGAGATTCACTTTGTGTCTGAGCCTGGGAGAGTGTGATGGGACGGTGTGGAGGGAGATTCACTCTGTGTCTCACCCCGGGAGTGTGCGATGGGACAGTGTGAAGGGAGATCCACTCTGTGTCTGGCCCTGGGAGAGTGTGATGGACGGTTTGGAGGGTATTCACTCTGTGTCTCACCCCGGGAGTGTGTGATGGGTCGGTGTGGTGGGAGATTCACTCTTTGTCTGACTCTGGGAGTCTATGATGGGACGGTGTGGTTGCAGATTCACTCTGCATCTTACCCCAGACGTGTGTGATGGGACGGTGTTGAGAGAGATTCACTCTTGTATCTGACCCTGGGAGTGTGTGATGGGACGGTGTGGAGGGAGATCCACTTTGTGTCTGAGCCTGGGAGTGTGTGATGGGACGGTGTGCAGGGATAGTCACTCTGCAACTGAACACTGGGAGGTGTGACAGGATGGTGTGGCTCGAGCTTCACTCTGTCTGATCCTGGGAGTTTGTGATATTTCAGAGTGGTGGGGCTTTACTTTGTGTGATGGAACAACGTTTAATATGAGTGGACAGTGTGGAATGTGATGAGACTGTCTGGAATGTTTTGGGTTTGTGTGGAATGTGATGGGACAGAGCGGAATGTGATGAGACGGTGTGGAATATGATGGAACGGAGTGGAATGTGATGGGATGGTGTGGAATCTGATTGGACGGTGTGGAATGTGATGGGACGGTGTGGAATGTGATGGGACGGTGTGGAATATGATGGGACAGAGCGGAATGTGATGGGACGGTGCGGAATATGATGAGACTGTGTGGAATGTGATGGAATGGACTGGAATGTGATGAGACTGTTTGGAATGTGATGGGACGTTGTGGAATGTGATGGGACTGTGTGGAATGTGATGGGACTGTGTGGAATGTGATGGGACTGTGTGGAATGTGATGGGACTGTTTGGAATGTGATGGGACGTTGTGGAATGTGATGGAACAGTGTGGAATGTGATTGGACGGTGTGGAATGTGATGGGACGGTGTGGAATGTGATGGGACGGTGAGGAATATGATGGGGCGGTGTGGAATGTGATGGGACGGTGTGGAATGTGATGAGACTGTTTGGAATGTGATGAGACTGTTTGGAATGTGATGGGACGGTGTGGAATATGATGGGACGGTGTGGAATATGATGGGACTGTGTGGCATGTGATGGGACAGTGTGGAATGTGATGGAACGGTGTGGAATGTGATTGGACGGTGTGGAATGTGATGGGACGGTGTGGAATGTGATGGGACGGTGTGGAATATGATGGGACTGTGTGGAATGTGATGGGACTGTGTGGAATGTGATGGGACGGTGTGGAATGTGATGGGACGGTGTGGAATATGATGGGACGGTGTGGAATGTGATGGGACGGTGTGGAATGTGATGGGACAGTGTGGAATATGATGGGACGGTGTGGAATGTGATGGGACGGTGTGGAATGTGATGGGACAGTGTGGAATATGATGGGACTGTGTGGCATGTGATGGGACAGTGTGGAATGTGATGGAACGGTGTGGAATGTGATGAGACGGTGTGGAATGTGATTGGACGGTGTGGAATGTGATGGGACGGTGTGGCATGTGATGGGACGGTGTGGAATATGATGGGACTGTGTGGAATGTGATGAGACGGTGTGGAATGTGATTGGACGGTGTGGAATGTGATGGGACGGTGTGGAATGTGATGGGACGGTGTGGAATATGATGGGACAGAGCGGAATGTGATGGGACTGTGTGGAATGTGATGGGACGGTGTGGAATGTGATGGAAGGGTGTGGAATGTGATGAGACGGTGTGGAATGTGATGGGACTGTTTGGAATATGATGGGACAGTGTGGAATGTGATGGGACTGTGTGGAATGTGATGGGACGGTGTGGAATGTGATGGAAGGGTGTGGAATGTGATGAGACGGTGTGGGATGTGATGGGACTGTTTGGAATATGATGGGACAGTGTGGAATGTGATGGGACTGTGTGGAATGTGATGAGATGGTGTGGAATGTGATGGGACTGTGTGGAATGTGATGGGACGGTGTGGAATGTGATGAGACTGTGTGGCATGTGATGGAACGGTGTGGAATGTGATGAGACGGTGTGGAATGTGATGGGACTGTGTGGAATGTGATGGGACGGTGTGGAATGTGATGGAAGGGTGTGGAATGTGATGAGACGGTGTGGAATGTGATGGGACTGTTTAGAATATGATGGGACAGTGTGGAATGTGATGGGACTGTGTGGAATGTGATGAGACGGTGTGGAATGTGATGGGACTGTGTGGAATGTGATGGGACGGTGTGGAATGTGATGGGACGGTGTGGAATATGATGGGACGGTGTGGAATGTGATGGGACTGTGTGGCATGTGATGGAACGGTGTGGAATGTGATGAGACGGTGTGGAATGTGATTGGACGGTGTGGAATGTGATGGGACGGTGTGGAATGTGATGGGACGGTGTGGAATGTGATGGGACAGAGCGGAATGTGATGGGACTGTGTGGAATGTGATGGGACGGTGTGGAATGTGATGGGACTGTGTGGAATGTGATGGGACAGTGTGGAATGTGATGGGACTGTGTGGAATGTGATGGGACGGTGTGGAATGTGATGGAAGGGTGTGGAATGTGATGAGACTGGAATATGATGGGACTGTGTGGAATGTGATGGGACTGTGTGGAATGTGATGGGACGTTGTGGAATGTGATAGGACGGTGTGGAATGTGATGGGACGGTGTGGAATATGATGGGACGGTGTGGAATGTGATAGGACTGTGTGGAATATGATGGGACGGTGTGGAATGTGATGGGCTGTGTGGAATGCGATGGGACAGTGTGGAATGCGATGGGACTGTGTGGAATGTGATGGGACTGTGTGGAATGTGATGGAACGGTGTGGAATGTGATGGGACTGTGTGGAATGTGATGGGACTGTGTGGAATGTGGTGGGACGGTGTGGAATGTGATGGGACAGTGTGGAATGTGATGAGACTGTGTGGCATGTGATGGGACAGTGTGGAATGTTATGGGACGGTGTGGAATGTGATGGGACGGTGTGGAATGTCATGGGACGGTGTGGAATGTCATGGGACGGTGTGGAATGTAATGGGACAGTGTGGAATGTGATGAGACTGTGTGGAATGTGATGGAACAGTGTGGAATGTGATGAGACGGTGTGGAATGTGATGGGATGATGTGGAATGTGATGGGACGATGTGGAATGTGATGGAAGGGTGGGGAATCTGATGGGACTATGTGGAATCTGATGAGACTGTGTGCAATATGATGAGACTGTGTGGAATGTGATGGGACGGTGTGGAATATGATGGGACGGTGTGGAATGTGATGGGACCGTGTGGAATGTGATGGAAGGGTGTGGAATGTGATGGGACAGTGTGGAATGTGATGGGACTGTGTGGAATGTGATGGGACTGTGTGGAATGTGATGGGACTGTGTGGAATGTGATGGAACGGTGTGGAATGTGATGGAACGGTGTGGAATGTGATGGGACTGTGTGGAATGTGATGGAACGGTGTGGAATGTGATGGGACGATGTGGAATGTGATGGGACGATGTGGAATGTGATGGAAGGGTGTGGAATCTGATGGGACTGTGTGGAATCTGATGAGACTGTGTGGAATGTGATGGAACGGTGTGGAATGTGATGGGACTGTGTGGAATGTGATGGGACGATGTGGAATGTGATGGAAGGGTGTGGAATCTGATGGGTCTGTGTGGAATCTGATGAGACTGTGTGGAATATGATGAGACTGTGTGGAATGTGATGGGACGGTGTGGAATGTGATGGGACTGTGTGGAATGTGATGGGACTGTGTGGAATGTGATGGGACTGTGTGGAATGTGATGGGACGGTGTGGAATGTGATGGGACAGTGTGGAATGTGATGAGACTGTGTGGAATGTGATGAGACTGTGTGGCATTTTGATGGGACAGTGTGGAATGTGATGGGACTGTGTGGAATGTGATGGGACGGTGTGGAATGTGATGGAAGGGTGTGGAATGTGATGGGACTGTGTGGAATGTGATGGGACTGTGTGGAATATGATGAGACTGTGTGGAATGTGATGGGACGGTGTGGAATGTGATGGGACTGTGTGGAATGTGATGGGACTGTGTGGAATGTGATGGGACGATGTGGAATGTGATGGAAGGGTGTGGAATCTGATGGGACTGTGTGGAATCTGATGAGACTGTGTGGAATGTGATGGAACGGTGTGGAATGTGATGGGACTGTGTGGAATGTGATGGGACGATGTGGAATGTGATGGAAGGGTGTGGAATCTGATGGGTCTGTGTGGAATCTGATGAGACTGTGTGGAATATGATGAGACTGTGTGGAATGTGATGGGACGGTGTGGAATGTGATGGGACTGTGTGGAATGTGATGGGACTGTGTGGAATGTGATGGGACTGTGTGGAATGTGATGGGACGGTGTGGAATGTGATGGGACAGTGTGGAATGTGATGAGACTGTGTGGAATGTGATGAGACTGTGTGGCATTTTGATGGGACAGTGTGGAATGTGATGGGACTGTGTGGAATGTGATGGAACGGTGTGGAATATGATGGGACGGTGTGGAATGTGATGGGACGGTGTGGAATGTGATGGAAGGGTGTGGAATGTGATGGGACTGTGTGGAATGTGATGGGACTGTGTGGAATATGATGGGACAGTGTGGAATGTGATGGGACAGTGTGGACTATGATGGGACAGTGTGGAATGTGATGGGACTGTGTGGAATGTGATGGGACAGTGTGGAATATGATGGGACAGTGTGGAATGTGATGGGACTGTGTGGAATATGCTGGGACAGTGTGGAATGTGATGGGACTGTGTGGAATGTGATGGGACTGTGTGGAATATGATGGGACAGTGTGGAATGTGATGGGACAGTGTGGAATGTGATGGAACGGTGTGGAATGTGATGGGACTGTGTGGAATGTGATGGGACTGTGTGGAATGTGATGGGACGGTGTGGAATGTGATGGGACTGTGTGGAATGTGATGGGACTGTGTGGAATGTGATGGGACTGTGTGGAATGTGATGGGACTGTGTGGAATGTGATGGGACAGTGTGGAATGTGATGGGACTGTGTGGAATGTGATGGAATGGTGTGGAATGTGATGGGACTGTTTGGAATGTGATGGGACTGTGTGGAATGTGATGGAACGGTGTGGAATGTGATGGGACTGTGTGGAATGTGATGGGACTGTGTGGAATGTGATGGGACTGTGTGGAATGTGATGGGACGGTGTGGAATGTGATGGGACGGTGTGGAATGTGATGGGACGGTGTGGAATGTGATGGGACGGTGTGGAATGTGATGGGACTGTGTGGAATGTGATGGGACTGTGTGGAATGTGATGGGACAGTGTGGAATGTGATGGGACTTTGTGGAATGTGATGGGACTGTGTGGAATGTGATGGGACAGTGTGGAATGTGATGGGACTGTGTGGAATGTGATGGAACGGAGTGGAATGTGATGGGACTGTGTGGAATGTGATGGGACTGTGTGGAATGTGATGGGACTGTGTGGAATGTGATGGGACGGTGTGGAATGTGATGAGACTGTGTGGCATGTGATGGGACGGTGTGGAATGTGATGGGACTGTGTGGAATGTGATGGGACAGTGTGGAATGTGATGGGACTGTGTGGAATGTGATGGAACGGTGTGGAATGTGATGGGACGGTGTGGAATGTGATGGGACTGTGTGGAATGTGATGGGACTGTGTGGAATGTGATGGGACGGTGTGGAATGTGATGGGACGGTGTGGAATGTGATGGAACGGTGTGGAATGTGATGGAACGGTGTGGAATGTGATGGGACTGTGTGGAATGTGATGGGACGGTGTGGAATGTGATGGGACGGTGTGGAATATGATGGGACAGTGTGGAATATGATGAGACGGTGTGGAATGTGATGTGACGGTGTGGAATGTGATGGGACGGTGTGGAATGTGATGGGACGGTGTGGAATGTGATGGGACGGTGTGGAATGTGATGGGACGGTGTGGCATGTGATGGGACGGTGTGGCATGTGATGGGACGGTGTGGAATGTGATGGGACGGTGTGGAAAGTGATGGGACTGTGTGAAATGTGATGGGACGGTCTGGCATGTGATGGGACGGTCTGGAATGTGATGGGACGGTGTGGCATGTGATGGGACGGTGTGGAATGTGATGGGACTGTGTGGAATGTGATGAAACGGTGTGGAATGTGATGGGACGGTGTGGCATGTGATGGGACGGTGTGGCATGTGATGGGACGGTGTGGAATATGATGGGACTGTGTGGAAAGTGATGAAACAGTGTGGAATGTGATGGGACTGTGTGGAATGTGATGGGACTGTGTGGCATGTGATGGGACAGTGTGGAATGTGATAGGACTGTGTGTCATGTGATGGGACAGTGTGGAATGTGATGGAACGGTGTGGAATGTGATGGGACAGTGTGGAATGTGATGGGAAGGTGTGGAATGTGATAGGACTGTGTGGCATGTGATGGGACAGTGTGGAATGTGATGGGACTGTGTGGAATGTGATGGAACGGTGTGGAATGTGATGGGAAGGTGTGGAATGTGATAGGACTGTGTGGCATGTGATGGGACAGTGTGGAATGTGATGGAACGGTGTGGAATGTGATGGGACAGTGTGGAATGTGATGGGAAGGTGTGGAATGTGATGGGACTGTGTGGAATGTGATGGGACGGTGTGGAATGTGATGGGACTGAGTGGCATGTGATGGGACAGTGTGGAATGTGATGGAACGGTGTGGAATGTGATGGGACAGTGTGGAATGTGATGGGAAGGTGTGGAATGTGATGGGACTGTGTGGAATGTGATGGGACGGTGTGGAATGTGATGGGACGGTGTGGAATGTGATGGAAAGGTGTGGAATGTGATGGGACTGTGTCGAATGTGATGGGCCGGTGTGGAATGTGATGGGACAGTGTGGCATGTGCTGGGACTGTGGGGAATGTGATGGGACTGTGTAGAATGTGATGGAACGGTGTGGAATGTGATGGAACGGTGTGGAATGTGATGGGACGGTGTGGAATGTGATGGGACGGTGTGGAATGTGATGGGACTGTGTGGCATGTGATGGGACGGTGTGGAATGTGGTGGGACTGTGTGGAATGTGATGGGACTGTGTGGAATGTGATGGGACTGTGTGGAATGTGATGGGATGGTGTGGAATGTGATGGGACTGTGTGGCATGTGATGGGACGGTGTGGAATGTGATGGGACTGTGTGGCATGTGATGGGACAGTGTGGAATGTGATGGAACGGTGTGGAATGTGATGGGATTGTGTGGCATGTGATGGGACGGTGTGGAATGTGATGGGACTGTGTGGCATGTGATGGGACTGTGTGGAATGTGATGGGACTGTGTGGCATGTGATGGAACCGTGTGGAATGTGATGGGACAGTGTGGAGTGTGATGGGATGGTGTGGAATGTGATGAGACTGTTTGGAATGTGATGGGATGGTGTGGAATGTGATGAGACTGTTTGGAATGTGATGGGACAGTGTGGAATGTGATGGGATGGTGTGGAATGTGATGAGACTGTTTGGAATGTGATGGGACAGTGTGGAATGTGATGGGATGGTGTGGAATGTGATGGGACAGTGTGGAATGTGATGGGATGGTGTGGAATGTGATGAGACTGTTTGGAATGTGATGGGATGGTGTGGAATGTGATGGGACAGTGTGGAATGTGCGATGGGATGGTGTGGATGGTATGGGATAATGTTGAATGTGATGGGACGATTTGGAATGTGACTGAATGGTGTAGGGGTGATATATCTCCAGCTGTAACTCCTCTTTTTCCTGTCCATCTGTCTGTTTTGCAAATAACTGCTTCCTCCAGCATGTACCAATGCTTCAGCCCTCTATTTGTTTGAGCCCGGACACTCTAACGCATTGTCAAGCTGTGAGTGCTGATCCAGCTCGAGAGAACCGTGGAAATTGCGTGAAATGAGCTGTCCCAGGATAACATTTTATGATCAATTGTGGGAAAGGCGAGTGTCATTTGTCCCTCTGGCCTTGAACAGGACAGCCGATAACATGACTGAGGTCCAAAACTCAGATAGAGAGAGAGAGACAGAGAGAGAGAGAGAGAGAGAGAGAGATCCAAACATTGGTATGAGGTCTGTCTGTGTGTTCAGCACAGTTTATATTTGAAGGGGAAAGAACAATGAAATTAATGACGGGAAACAGGAAAACATTAATTTTCTGATGGTGACCCTCAGTCTGTGTTGAAATTCTCAATGTTCATCCAGTGCGAGTGGAGTCACTGAACACGAACACTGGACCTATTGAGAGCCATCAGTTCATCACAGGCCGTGAAGTCAATTGGTGAATGTTGACTTCCCCTACCCAGAGTGGGAGGGGAGACAGAGAACTATCAGGTCTCTTCAGCCAGCTTGGAGGGGACGTCCGGTCTTACTGTCACTGCTGGGGAATGGACTCACTGTACAGAGAGCAGACGATGACAAGGACATCGGAGTCAGATTGAGATTTGTTAGCACTCCATCCGCTCGATGTGGACTTTGTGGCAGCAGACCAGTGTAGAAATGTCAAATTACTACATTACAAGATCAATAAATTGCGCAAAGTCGAATAGCAGGGTAGTGTTGATGGGTTGGTGGCCATTCAGAAATCCGATGGATTTTACTCTGGGATCCGAGGGACTGAGTGATGGGAAGACTCCATTCCCTGTTAGATCATATTCTGGAGTCGAGGTATACGGCAAATATTAATTTCAACTGCAACCATTCTTCAGATTTGAATAGGGATTACAGATTGAATTTAAAACGCAGTCAGGACGATGGGTGTCCTGGATCTGCGGGCCGGGGTCAAATGCAAACAAAGAAACATTCCACTTCGATTGCTGAATATGCAAGAGTCAGGAGGGTTGGGATGTCAGTGCAAGAAGGCAGGTGTTTGAAAACTAAAGCAAGCATTGGAGATATGTTGTAACTATAGAATTGTCTCGCTGTCCTCTGATCTTTAGCAACGTGTAATATTGGGTCAGGCAGGCGTCTCCGCCCAGAGTGTCTAGACTTGTATTGTTAGAATAAAGCTTTCAATATCCATGAACTTCAGTGTCTCTCTGGTGACCATCTTCACAGTTACAACATGTGGCAAACTGAGAGGTGACCTGACCTCACAGAGGTGGGTAACAATCACCAGGGGCAGAGAGATGATGAGTACACCGAGACTTTTCTCCAGGGAAATAAACAAAAGAAGAAAGTCAGCAGTTTATTCCGAGATGGGGGAGATTGAAAAGGGTCCTCACCCAGGGAGGGGTGGGTATGTGCAATGAGCTGCTGGGAACAGTGACATGGAAAGCCTACAGCACAGTACAGGCCCTTCGGCCCACAAAGCTGTGCCGAGTATCTCCCTACCTTAGAATTACCTAGGTTTACCCATATCCCTCTATTTTTCTAAGCTCCATGTACCTATCCAGGAGTCCCTTAAAAGACCCTATCATTTCCACCTCCACCACCGTTGCCAGCAGCCCATTCCACGCACTCACCACTCTCTACATAAAAACTTACTGTGGTGAACTATGTGCCTGTCTGGACACGCCCCCTGCTGACTGCTCCTGTGGCTCCTCCCACAGGCCCCTGTATAAAGGCGATCTGAGGCCTGACGCTCGGCCTCAGTCTCCAGGACATAGTATGATGGACACTCACTCCTGGTTCCTTCTTCCAGTCAATAAAAGCCGATATCTCGCCTTACGTCTCAGAGTGAGTTATTGATGGTGCATCAATTTTATTGACTGGAAGTTTTAAAACATGAAAACCGTTTTACGTCCGGAACGGTTGGATTTGGACCCTCAAGACCCTGACGCAGCTCTCGCTTTTGAACACTGGCTTGCATGCTTCCAATCGTACTTGGAGGAGGTTTGTGCAACTGAACCCGCCATTATGCACAGAATTCTCCTCTCGAGGGTCACCCCAAAAGTTTATTCCACTACCCGGGACCTGTCGACCTACGATGGGGCACTGGACGCCCTCAAAAGACAGTACCTGCGGCCGGTGAACACCGTCTACGCAAGACATCGTTTAGCTACCCGGCAACAGCGGCCTGGCGAATCGTGCGCTGAGTTTCTCCGAGCACTACAGACACTCGTCCGAGCTTGCGACTGCAAGACGCTCACGGCAGAACAGCATGTGGAGCTGCTGGTGCGAGACGCCTTTGTGACCGGACTGAGGTCAGTGTCCGTGCGCCAGCGGTTGCTGGAAAATGCCGACCTGACCTTACGCTCGGCGATTGAGACGGCCAATGTTCTGGAAGCTGCTCTGCACAATGCTGACGCTGTCCAGTCGCTCGATTCCCCGCCGGTTCCGTGGACACCTCAGACCTCGCCGCCGCCGGCTCCCGAGAGCGAATTTGCCAACGCCGCTGCCAGTCGCGATTCCACGAGCTCCCTGAACCTGACCACGGCTGCGGCCCGTCAGAAGCCCGTGCTTTGTTATTTCTGTGGACTCAAAAAGCACTCTTGACAACGCTGTCCAGCGCGAGAAGCGACCTGCTCCAGCTGCGGAAAGCGGGGCCATTTCACCGAGGTCTGTAGGTCTAAACTACGAGCGGAGTGCAGCGCTGCGGGTGAGACGTGGGGGTCGCCATCTTGCATGCCCGGATGTGGGCGGCCATCTTTGTCGGCGTCAGCACGCCCCGCCCCCGATCCTCGGATGCTGACCGGGTACCCCGGATGTGGGCGGCCATCTTTGTCGACGTCAGCATGCCCCGCCCCCGACCCGCCAATGCTTACCGGGCACCCCGACGGCGATTCAACTCTGGCCACTGTGACCCTCGACCAAAGCGCCCCAGACCAGCTTGCAAGGTCCATGATGGACATCCGGGTGGAGGGGCACAGGACTAGATGCCTGTTTGACACGGGCAGCACTGAGAGTTTTATTGACCCGGACACAGTGCAACGCTGCGGACTCGTGACACGGCCGGTAAGCCAGAGGGTCACCTTGGCTTCTGGGTCGCATTCCGCAGACATCCGGGTGGGTTGTGTAGCGACATTGGTGGTGCAAGGCACAGAACATCGGAACTTTGCGCTACTGGTCATGCCTAAACTATGCGCACCTGTGCTATTGGGGCTGGACTTCCAGAGCCACCTCAAAAGTGTGACTATGGCATATGACGGGCCCCTCCCACCACTCACTGTCAGGAATCCTCAGTTCTGTGGGACTTCATCACTACTGACCACACACACACACGGGCCCACACGTCCCACCCAGCACCATGTCGACAGCTGCGCTACCAACACCACTTGCAGCCTCTCCACCCTAAAGATCCCTCCCCCACCGCTGTTCGCCAACCTGACCCCTGACTGTAAGCCTGTGGCAACCAAAAGCAGGAGGTACAGCGCGGGGGACCGGGCCTTCATTCAGTCAGAGGTGCAGCGGCTGCTCAGGGAGGGGATCATTGAGCCAAGCACAAGTCCTTGGCGGTCCCAGGTGGTTGTTGTTCGGACTGGGCAGAAAAATAAGATGGTTGTGGACTATAGTCAAACCAGCAATAGGTTCACGCAGCTTGACGCGTACCCCTACCCCACATCGCAGATATGGTCAACCAGATACCTCAGTACAAGGTGTACTCGACAATAGATCTGAAATCCGCTTATCACCAGCTCCCCATCTGCCCAGAGGACTGCCCCTACACCGCCTTCGAGGCGGGCGGCCGGCTCTATCACTTCCTGCGCGTCCCCTTCGGTGTCACAAATGGTGTCTCGGTCTTCCAGAGGGAAATGGACCGGATAGTGGACCAGTACCAACTGCAGGTCACATTTCCCTATCTGGATAACATCACCATCTGTGGTCACGACAGGCCAGATCACAACACCAACCTCCAACGATTTCTCCAAGTGGCCGCAGCTCTGAACCTTACTTATAACAGGGACAAGTGTGTGTTCGGAACCACCTGACTCGCTATCCTTGGGTATATCGTGGAGAACGGGGTCATTGGCCCTGATCCCGACCGTATGTGCCCCCTGTTAGAACTCCCTCTTCCCACCACTCTCAAAGCCCTCAGACGGTGCCTGGGCTTCTTTTCCTATTACGCCCAATGGGTCCCCCATTACGCAGACAAGGCACGCCCCCTGGTCAAGTCTACCACGTTTCCCCTCTCTGCTGAGGCCCGCGCAGCCTTCAGCTGCATTAAAGGGGACATTGCCAAAGCAACGATGCATGCGGTGGACGAGATCATTCCCTTCCAAGTGTGACGCCTCCGATTTCGCTCTGGCTGCTACCCTCAATCAGGTAGGCAGGCCAGTAGCATTCTTTACTCGTACCCTTCAAGGCCCTGAAATTCAGCACTCCGCGGTGGAGAAAGAAGCCAGGCCATAGTGGAGGCTGTTAGACACTGGAGGCACTATCTCGCCGGCAAAAGGTTCACCTTGCTGACCGACCAGCGCTCAGTTGCGTTCATGTTCAGCAACCAACAGCGGGGCAAAATCAAAAATGATAAGATTTTGCGGTGGAGAATAGAACTCTCCACCTACAACTATGATATCCTGTACCGGCCTGGCAGACTCAATGAGCCCCCTGATGCCCTATCCCGGGGAACATGTGCTAGCACACAGCTTGACCAGCTGTACGCCCTTCATGCACAACTTTGCCATCTGGGGGTCACCCGATTTTACCATTTTGTGAAAGCTCGGAACCTGCCGTACTCCCTGGAGGACATCAGGACGATGACCAGGGACTGCCAAATTTGCGCTGAGTGCAAACCGCACTTCTACCGTCCTGACACGGCACAACTTGTCAAGGCCACCCGCCCTTTTGAACGACTGAGTGTTGACTTTAAGGGCCCCCCTCCCTCCACTGACCGCAATGTCTATTTTCACAATGTTTTCTCAATGCGGTGCAGACTCGAGGGGCCAAATGGTCTACTTCTGCACCTATTGTCTATTGTATATTGTCTATTGTTATCGACGAGTACTCACGGTTCCCCTTTGCCATCCCCTGCCCCGATACCACTGCCACGTCCATCATGAAAGCCCTGTGCCAGCTCTTCACTCAGTTCGGATATCCCTGCTATATCCACAGTGATAGAGGGTCCTCCTTTATGAGTGACGAGCTGCGCCGGTACCTGCTAGCTAGGGGCATTGCTACTAATCGGACCACGAGTTATAATACCCGGGGTAATGGACAGATGGAGAGGGAGAATGCCACAGTGTGGAAGGCCACACTTTCAGCCCTTAACTCAAAAGGGTTGCTGTTCTCTCGATGGCAGGAGGTCCTCCCTGAGGCACTGCACTCTATCCACTCTCTGTTATGTACGTCCACCAATGCCACCCCTCACGAACGCCTATTCTCTTTTCCCAGGAAGTCTGTCACTGGGACCACCCTACCAGTTTGGCTGACGTCCCCGGGGCCAGTGCTGCTCCGGAAACATGTGAGGAGCAATAAATACTCCCCGCTGGTAGAGAGGGTTCACCTTCTACATGCGAACCCCCAGTATGCTTACGTGGTCTTACCTGATGGGCGGGAGGACACGGTCTCCATCCGCGACCTGGCACCCGCAGGTGCAGCAGACCACTACCCTGAAGACTCTCCGGTAACTATGAACCCTGCACCAGAGGTGACACCGTACACACCAGGCCCTACACAGACTCCTCACGACACTTGTATACCGGGCGTTTCGTACGCATTTATACCAGGCGCCTCGCACATGCGTGAGGGATCACCGGCGCCTAGTGGGCAGGAACAAGCGCAACCTCCGTCTCCTGTGCAATCACCGATGTTGCCGGCATCTATGCGATCACAGCCGGTGCTACGTAGATCGCAGCGACAGATTCAACCACCTGATAGACTTGACTTGTAAGAAACTTCGCCACATGGGGACTCTTTCAAACTAAGGGGGGGTGAATGTGGTGAACTATGTGCCTGTCGGGACACGCCCCTGCTGACTGCTCCTGTGGCTCCTCCCACAGGCCCCTGTATAAAGGCGATCTGAGGCCTGACGCTCGGCCTCAGTCTCCAGGACATAGTATGATGGACACTCACTCCTGGTTCCTTCTTCCAGTCAATAAAAGCCGATATCTCGTCTTACGTCTCAGTGTGAGTTATTGATGGTGCATCACTTACCCTTGACATCTCCTCTGTACCTACTCCCCAGCACCTTAAACCTGTGTCCTCTTGTGGCAACCATTTCAGCCCTGGGAAAAAGCCTCTGACTATCCACACGATCAATGCCTCTCATCATCTTGTACACCTCTATCAGGTCACCTCTCATCCTCCGTCGCTCCAAGGAGAAAAGGCCGAGTTCACTCAACCTATTCTCATAAGGCATGCTCCCCAATCCAGGCAACATCTTTGTAAATCTCCTCTGCACCCTTTCTATGGTTCCCACATCCTTCCTGTAGTGAGGCAACTAGATCTGAGCACAGTACTCCAAGTGGGGTCTGACCAGGGTCCTATATAGCTGCAACATTACCTCTCGGCTCCTAAACTCAATCTCATGATTGATGAAGGCCAATGCACCGTATGCCTTCTTAACCACAGAGTCAACCTGTGCAGCAGCTTTGAGCGTCCTATGGACTCGGACCCCAAGATCCCTCTGATCCTCCACAGTGCCAAGAGTCTTACCATTAATACTGTATTCTGCCATCATATTTGACCGACCAAAATGAACCACTACACCATTATCTGGGTTGAATTCCACCTGCCACTTCTCAGCCCAGTTTTGCATCCTATCCAGTTCTGCTGTAACCTCTGACAGCCCTCCACACTATCCACAACACCTCCAACCTTTGTGTCATCAGCAAATTTAGTAACCCATCCATCCACTTCCTCATCCAGGTCATTTATAAAAATCACGAAGAGTAGGGGTCCCAGAACAGATCCCTGAGGCAGTCCACTGGTCACCAGCCTCCATGCAGAATATGACCCATCTACAACCACTCTTTGCTTTCTGTGGCCAAGCCTGTTCTGGATCCACAAAGCAATGTCCCCTTGGATCCCATGCCTCCTTACTTTCTCAATAAGCCTTGCATGGGGTACCTTATCAAATGCTGTCTTTCATCAGTGTGCTCATTCACATCCTCTTAAAATGGAATCAGGCTCGTAAGGCACAACCTGCCAAATGACAAAGCCATGCTGACTATTCCTAGTCATATTATGCCTCTCCAAATATTTAGAAATCCTGCCTCTCAGGATCTTGAGAGGGAACTTGAGGACAATATGAGTGAGGTTGATGTTCTGGAGCATGTTGAGGGAGAGGAGGTGTTGGAGTTGTTAAAATTATTAGAATGGATAAGTCCCCAGGGCCTGATGGAATATTCCCCAGGCTGCTCCACGAGGCAAGGGAAGAGATTGCTGAGGCTCTGGCTAGGACCTTTATGTCCTCATTGTCCACGGGAATGGTACCGGAGGATTGGAGGGAGGCTAATGTTCTCCCCTCGTTCAAAAAAGGTAGTAGGGATAGTCTGGGTAATTACAGACCAGTGAGCCTTACGTCCATGGTGGGAAAGCTGTTGGAAAAGATTCTTAGAGATAGGATCTTTGGGCATTTAGAGAATCATGGTCTGATCAGGGACAGTCAGCATGGTTTTGTGAAGGGCAGATCGTGTCTAACAAGCCTGATAGAGTTCTTTGAGGAGGTGACCAGGCATATAGATGAGGGTAGTGCAGTGTTGGCGCATGGCCTAGTGGGCAAGGCATCAGACTAGCAACCTGAAGGTCACTGGTTCGAGCCTCAGCTGAGGCAGCGTGTTTGTGTCCTTGAGCAAGGCACTTAACAACACATTGCTCTGCGACGTCACTGGTGCCAAGCTGCATGGGTCCTAGTGCCCTTCCCCTGGACAACATCGGTGGTGTGGAGAGGGGAAGGCCTGCAGCTTGGACAACTGCCGGTCTCCCACACAACCCTGCCCAGGCCTGCGCCCTGGAAATTCCAGGCGCAGATCCATGGTCTCTCAAGATCGACAGATGCCACCACCAGTGCAGCAGATCACATCTACATGGATTTTAGTAAGGCATTTGATAAGTTTCCACACGGTAGGCTTATTCAGAAAGTCAGAAGGCATGGGATCCAGGGAAGTTTGGCCAGGTGGATTCAGAATTAGCTTGCCTGCAGAAGGCAGAGGATCGTGGTGGAGGGAGTACATTCAGATTGAAGGGTTGTGACTAGTGGTGTCACACAGGATCGGTTCTGGGACCTCAACTTTTTGTGATTTTTATTAACAACCTGGATATGGGGGTAGAAGGGTGGGTTGGCAAGTTTGCAGATGACACAAAGGTTGGTGGTGTTGTGGATAGTGTAGAGGATTGTGGAAGATTGCAGAGAGACATTGATCGGATGCAGAAGTGGGCTGAGAAGCGGCAGATGGAGTTCAACCTGGAGAAATGTGAGGTGGTACACTTTGGAAGGACACAGATCCCTGAAAGTTGCCTCACAGGTAGATAGGGTAGTTAAGAAAGCTTATGGGGTGTTAGCTTTCATAAATCGAAGGATAGAGTTTAAGAGACGCGATGTAATGATGCAGCTCTATAAAACTCTGGTTAGGCCACACTTGGAGTACTGTATCCAGTTCTGGTTGCCTCACTATAGGAAGGATGTGGAAGCATTAAAAAGGGTACAGAGGAGATTTACCAGGATGCTGCCCGGTTTATAGAGTATGGATTATGATCAGAGATTAAGGGAGCTAGGGCTTTACTCTTTGGAGAGAAGGAGGATGAGAGGAGACATGATAGAGGTGTAGTGTACAAGATATTAAGAGGAATAGATAGAGTGGACAGCCAGCACCTCTTCCCCAGGGCACCACTGCTCAGTACAAGAGGACAAGGCTTTAAGGTAAGGGGAGGGAAGTTCAAGGGGGATATTAGAGGAAGGTTTTTCACTCAGAGAGTGGTTGGTGCATGGAATACACTGCCTGAGTCAGTGGTGGAGGCAGATACACTAGTGAAGTTTAAGAGACTACTAGACAGGTATATGGAGGAATTTAAGGTGGGGGGTTATATGGGAGGCAGGGTTTGAGGGTCGGCACAACATTGGGGCTGAAGGGCCTGTAATGTGCTGTAATGTTCTCTGTTCTATCAGCTTACCAACCACAGAAGTATGACTCACTGGTCAATAATTTCTTGGGCTATCTCTACTCCCTTTCTTGAACACGGGAATAACATCTGCAGCCCTCCAATCCTGGAAACTATCCTGTTCTCATCGATGATGTGAAAATCATTGCCAGAGGCTCAGCAGTCTCCTCCCTTGCCTCCCACAGTTGCCTGGGGTACATCCCGCCAGGTCCTGGTGACCTATCGAACTCCAAAAGCTCCAGAACATCCTCTTCCTTAATATCTACTTTTGGAAACACAGACAAGGCTGTGTATAGAAACGATCTGAAGATATGGTAAATGGGATTTGCTGTGATGGACAGCTTGCTTGGCATAGACTGTTTGGACAACAGGCCAATTTCATTCAGTATAAAATTCCCTGAGCTGAGAACAAATACTGGAAAAACTAAACTGGAATTGGCAGAGGTGGAGACTGCCGCAGATCCAAAAGGAAATATTTTCAAAGAAGTAAGAATACTAAGTGCAAAACAGGAACAATGGGTTCAGATAATTTTGCTTTTGATCAAAACTGAAAAGTGAGAGTAGAGAACACATGGGACAGGGAGTAATTAACTGACCGGTGAGTGTACAGACTGACCATCCATGGGACAGGGGTTAACCCACTGACCGGTGAGTGTACAGAGATTAACCCAGTGACCGGTGAGTGCACAGACAGTCCATGGGACTTGGTGTGATGTTCTGACCGGTGAGTGTCCAGACTGAGAGCCTATACTCAGAGACTGAGGTGGGCGTTCCACTGACTGGGATTGGGTTCTGACCAACTTGGATACTGTGTAGTAGGGTGGGGTGGAGGAGAGTCCACCATGATACTGGCAGTGAGGAGGGAGCACTGTGGGAGGGTGAGGACGGATTGTTGTGGGGGGGTGAGGACGGAGCATTGTTGGGGTGGTGAGGAGGGTGCACTGTCGGAGGGACGATGAGGCAGGATCACTGTGGGGTGGCAGTGAGGAGGGAGCACTGTGGGAGGGGGTGAGGACGGATTATTGTGGGAGGGGGTGAGGACGGATTGTTGTGGGAGGGGGTGAGGACGGATTATTGTGGGAGGGGGTGAGGACGGATTATTGTGGGAGGGGGTGAGGACGGATTGTTGTGGGAGGGGGTGAGGACGGATTATTGTGGGACGGGTATGGATTATTGTGGGAGGGGGTGACGGATTATTGTGGGAGGGGGTGAGGATGGATTATTGTGGGAGGGGGTGAGGATGGACTATAGTGGGAGGGGGTGAGGACGGATTATTGTGGGAGGGGGTGAGGATGGACTATAGTGGGAGGGGGTGAGGACGGATTATTGTGGGAGGGGGTGAGGATGGATTATTGTGGGGAGGGGTGAAGACGGATTATTGTGGGATGGGGTGAGGATGGATTATTGTGGGAGGGGGTGAGGATGGACTATAGTGGGAGGGGGTGAGGATGGATTATTGTGGGTGGGGGTGAGGATGGACTATAGTGGGAGGGGGTGTGGACGGATTATTGTGGGAGGGGGTGAGGATGGATTATTGTGGGAGGGGGTGATGACGGATTATTGTGGGATGGGGTGAAGACGGATTGTTGTGGGAGGGTGAGGATGGATTGTTGTGGGAGGGGGTGAGGATGGATTGTTGTGGGAGGGATAAGGATGGATTGTTGTGGGAGGGGGTGAGGATGGATTATTGTGGGCGGGGGATAGGATGGATTATTGTGGGAGGGGGTGAGGATGGATTGTTGTGGGGGAGTGAGGATGGATTATGTGGGAGGGGGTGAGGATGGATTGTTGTTGGAGGGGTGAGGATGGATTATTGTGGGAGGGGGTGAAGACGGATTGTTGTGGGGTGGGGTGAGGATGGTTTGTTGGGGGAGGGGGTGAGGATGGATTGTTGTGGGAGGGGGTGAGGTGGATTGTTGGGGGAGGGGGTGTGGACGGATTGTTGTGGGAGGGGTGTGGACGGATTGTTGTGGGAGGGGGTGTGGATGGATGGTTGTGGGTGGGGGTGAGGATGGATTATTGTGGGAGGGGGTGGGATGGATTATTGTGGGAGGGGTGAGGAAGGATTGTTGTGGGAGGGGGTGAGGACGGATTATTGTAGGAGGGGTAAGATGGATTGTGAGGGAGGGTGAGGTGGATTATTGTGGGGTGGGGGTGAGGATGGATTGTTGTGGGTGGAGGTGAGGATGGATTATTGTGGGTGGGGGTGAGGATGGATTGTTTTGGGAGGGGTGAGGATGGATTATTGTGGGAGGGGGTGAGGATGGATTGTTGTGGGAGGGGTAAGGATGGTTGTTGTGGGAGGGGGTGAGGATGGATTATTGTAGGAGGGGGTGAGGAGGATTGTTGTGGAGGGGGTGAGGACGGGTTGTTGTGGGAGGGGTTGAGGATGGATTATTGTGGGAGGGGGTGGGAGGATTGTTGTGGGAGGGGTGAGACGGTTGTTGTGGGAGGGGGTGGATGGATTGTTGTGGGAGGGGGTGTGGATGGATTGTTGTGGGAGGGGGTGAGGATGGTTTGGTGTAGGAGGGGGTGGGGGGTTGTTGTGGGAGGGGGTGAGGTCGGATTGTTGTGGGAGGGGTTGAGGATGGATTATTGTGGGGGGGGTGGATGGATTGTGTGGGGGGGTGAGGAGGATTGTTGTGGGTGGGGGTGGTGAGGATGGATGTTGTGGGTGGGGGTGAGGATGGATTGTTGTGGGAGGGAGTGAGGATGGATGTTGTGGGAGGGGGTGAGGACGGATTGTTGTGGGGGAGTGAGGATGGATTGTTGTGGGGGAGTGAGGATGGATTGTTGGTGGAGGGGGGTGAGGATGGATGTTGTGGGAGGGGGTGAGGATGGTGTTGTGGGGGTGTGAGGATGGATTGTTGTGGGAGGGGGTGAGGATGGATTGTTGTGGGAGGGGGTGAGGATGGATTGTTGTGGGAGGGGGTGAGGATGGATGTTGTGGGGGAGTGAGGATGGATTGTTGTGGGAGGGGGTGAGGATGGTTATTGTGGGAGGGGGTGAGGTGGATTGTTGTGGGGGGGTAGGATGGATGTTGTGGGAGGGGGTGAGGATGGATTATTGTGGGGGGGGTGAGGACGGTTGTTGTGGGGGGTAAGGATGGATGTTGTGGGAGGGGGGTGAGGACGGATTGTTGTGGGAGGGGTAAGGATGGATTATTGTGTGGGGGGGGTGAGGACGGTTGGTTGTGGGAGGGGGTGAGGACGGATTATTGTGGAGGGGGTGAGGATGGATTGTTGTGGGAGGGGTGAGGATGGATTATTGTGGGAGGGGGTGAGGACGGATTGTTGTGGGAGGGTAAGGATGGATTATGTGGGAGGGGGTGAGGACGGATTGTTGTGGGAGGGGTGAGGACGGATTATTGTGGGAGGGGTGAGGATGGATGTTGTGGGAGGGGGTGAGGATGGATATTGGGGAGGGGTGAGGACGGATTATTGTGGGTGGGGTGAGGTGGATTGTTGTGAGAGGGGGTGAGGCGGATTGTTGTGGGAGGGGGTGAGGATGGATTATTGTGGGAGGGGGTGAGGACGGATTGTTGTGGGAGGGGGTGAGGAGGATTATTGTGGGAGGGGGTGAGGATGGATTGTTGTGGGAGGGGGGTGAGGATGGTTATTGTGGGAGGGGTGACGGATTATTGTGGGAGGGGGTGTAGGATGGATATTGTGGCAGGGGTGAGGATGGATTATTGTGGGAGGGAGTGAGGACGGATTATTGTGGGAGGGGTAAGGATGGATTGTTGTGGAGGGGTTGAGGATGGATTATTGTGGGAGGGTAGGATGGATTGTTTTGGGAGGGGTTGAGGATGGATTATTGTGGGAGGGGGTGAGGACGTATTGTTGTGGGAGGGGTGAGGACGGATTGTGTGGGAGGGGGTGAGGAGAGATTGTTGTGGGAGGGGGTGAAGTTGGATTGTTGTGGGAGGGGGTGAGGACGGATTGTTGTGGGAGGCGGTGAGGATGGATTATTGTGGGAGGGGTGTGGATGGATTATTGTGGGGGTGAGGACGGATTATTGTGGGAGGGGGTGAGATGGATTGCTGTGGGAGGGGTGAGGATGGATTGTTGTGGGAGGGGTGAGGATGGATTATTGTGGAAGAGGTGACAGATTATTGTGGGAGGGGGTGAGGATGGATTGTTGTGGGAGGGGGTGAGGATGGATTATTGTCGGAGGGGGTGAGGACGGATTGTTGTGGGAGGGGGTGAGGATGGATTGTTGTGGGAGGGGGTGAGGACGTATTATAGTGGGAGGGGGTGAGGACGGATTGTTGTGGGAGGGGGTGAGGACGGATTATTGTGGGAGGGGGTGAGGATGGATTATTGTGGGAGGGGGTGACGGATTATTGTGGGAGGGGGTGAGGACGGATTATTGTGGGAGGGGGTGAGGATGGATTGTTGTGGGAGGGGGTGAGGACGGATTGTTGAGGGAGGGTGAGGATGGATTATTGTGGGAGGGGGTGAGGATGGACTATTGTGGGAGGTGGATAGGGACGGATTATTGTGTGAGAGGTAAGGATGGATTGTTGGGGGAGTGGGTGAGGATGGATTATTGTGGGAGGGGGTGAGGACGGATTGTTGTGGGAGGGGGTGAGGATGGCTTATTCTGGGAGGGGGTGAGGATGGATTATTGTGGGAGGGGGTGAGGACGGATTGTTGTGGGAGGGGGTGAGGACGGATTATTGTGGGAGGGGTGAGGATGGATTATTGTGGGAGGGGGTGAGGATGGATTATTGTGGGAGGGGTTGAGAATGGATTATTGTGGGAGGGGGTGAGGAACGGATTGTTGTGGGAGGGGGTGAGGACGGATTGTTGTGGGAGGGTGAGGATGGATTATTGTGGGAGGGGAAGAGGATGGATTATTGTGGGGGGGGTGAGGACGGATTGTTGGGGGAGGGGGTGAGGACGGATTGTTGTGGGAGGGGGTGAGGATGGATTATTCTGGGAGGGGGTGAGGATGGATTATTGTGGGAGGGGGTGAGGACGGATTGTTGTGGGAGGGGTTGAGGATGGATTATTGTGGGGGGGGGTGAGGATGGATTGTTGGGGGAGGGGGTGAGGACGGATTGTTGTGGGAGGGGTTGATAATGGATTATTGTGGGAGGGGGTGAGGACGGATTGTTGTGGGAGGGTGAGGATGGACTGTTGTGGGAGGGGGTGAGGACGGATTGTTGTGGGAGGGGGTGAGGATGGATTGTTGTGGGAGGGGTGAGGAC
The DNA here is from genome assembly GCF_030144855.1 of Hypanus sabinus. NCBI lineage: Eukaryota > Metazoa > Chordata > Chondrichthyes > Myliobatiformes > Dasyatidae > Hypanus > Hypanus sabinus. Next base: position 388,649 of record NW_026781325.1, read on the forward strand.
GGATTATTGTGGGAGGGGAGTGAGGATGGATTGTTGTGGGAGGGGTTGAGGATGGATTATTGTGGGAGGGGGTGAGGACGGATTGTTGTGGGAGGGTGAGGATGGATTGTTGTGGGAGGGGGTGAGGACGGATTGTTGTGGGAGGGGGTGAGGATGGATTGTTGTGGGAGGGGTGAGGACGGATTGTTGAGGGAGGGTGAGGATGGATTATTGTGGGAGGGGGTGAGGACGGATTGTTGAGGGAGGGTGAGGACGGATTGTTGTGGGAGGGGGTGAGGATGGATTATTGTGGGAGGGGGTGAGGATGGATTGTTGTGGGAGGGGGTGAGGATGGATTACTGTGGGAGGGTTAAGGATGGATTGTTGAGGAGGGGGTGAGGACGGATTGTTGTGGGAGTGGGTGAGGATGGATTATTGTGGGAGGGGTAAGGATGGATTGTTGTGGGAGGGGGTGAGGATGGATTGTTGTGGAGAGGGTGAGGATGGATTATTGTGGGAGGGGGTGAGGATGGATTATTGTGGGAGGGGTAAGGACGGATTGTTGTGGGAGGGGTGAGGACGGATTATTGTGGGAGGGAGTGAGGATGGATTGTTGTGGGAGGGGGTGAGGATGGATTGTTGTGGGAGGGGGTGAGGATGGATTATTGTGGGAGGGAGTGAGGATGGATTGTTGTGGGAGGGGGTGAGGATGGATTGTTGTGGGAGGGGGTGAGGACGTATTGTTGTGGGAGGGAGTGAGGATGGATTATTGTGGGAGGGGTGAGGACGGATTGTTGTGGGAGGGGGTGAGGATGGATTATTGTGGGAGGGGTAAGGACGGATTGTTGTGGGAGGGGTGAGGACGGATTATTGTGGGAGGGAGTGAGGATGGATTGTTGTGGGAGGGGGTGAGGATGGATTGTTGTGGGAGGGGGTGAGGATGGATTATTGTTGGAGGGGGTGAGGATGGATTGTTGTGGGAGGGGTAAGGATGGATTGTTGTGGGAGGGGGTGAGGATGGATTATTGTGGGAGGGGGTAAGGATGGATTATTGTGGGAGGGGGTGAGGATGGATTATTCTGGGAGGGGGTGAGGACGGATTGTTGTGGGAGGGGTGAGGACGGATTGTTGTGGGAGGGATAAGGATGGATTGTTGTGGGAGGGGGTGAGGATGGATTATTGTGGGAGGGGGTAAGGATGGATTGTTATGGGAGGGGGTGAGGATGGATTGTTGTGGGAGGGGGTGAGGATGGATTGTTGTGGGAGGGGGTGAGGATGGATTGTTGTGGGGGAGTGAGGATGGATTGTTGTGGGAGGGGGTGAGGATGGATTGTTGTGGGAGGGGGTGAGGATGGATTGTTGTGGGAGGGGGTGAGGACGGATTATTCTGGGAGGGGGTGAGGACGGATTGTTGTGGGAGGGGGTGAGGACGGATTGTTGTGGGAGGGATAAGGATGGATTGTTGTGGGAGGGGGTGAGGATGGATCATTGTGGGAGGGGGTGAGGATGGATTGTTGTGGGAGGGGGTGAGGATGGATTATTGTGGAGGGGGTGAGGATGGATTGTTGTGGGAGGGGGGTGAGGATGGATTGTTGTGGGAGGGGGTGAGGATGGATTATTGTGGGAGGGGGTGAGGATGGATTGTTGTGGGAGGGGGTGAGGACGGATTGTTGTGGGAGGGGGTGAGAATGGATTGTTGTGGGAGGGGGTGAGGACGGATTATTGTGGGAGGGATAAGGATGGATTGTTGTGGGAGGGGGTGAGGATGGATTATTGTGGGAGGGGGTGAGGACGGATTGTTGTGGGAGGGGGTGAGGACGGATTGTTGTGGGAGGGATAAGGATGGATTGTTGTGGGAGGGGGTGAGGATGGATTATTGTGGGAGGGAGTGAGGATGGATTGTTGTGGGAGTGGGTGAGGATGGATTATTGTGGGAGGGGGTGAGGATGGATTGTTGTGGGAGGTGGTGAGGATGGATTGTTGTGGGAGGGGGTGAGGATGGATTGTTGTGGGAGGTGGTGAGGATGGATTGTTGAGGGAGGGGGTGAGGACGGATTGTTGTGGGAGGGGGTCAGGATGGATTGTTGTGGGAGGGGGTGAGGATGGATTATTTTGGGAGGGGGTGAGGATGGATTGTTGTGGGAGGGGGTGAGGACGGATTGTTGTGGGAGGGGGTGAGGATGGATTATTGTGGGAGGTGGTGAGGATGGATTGTTGTGGGGAGGGGGTGAGGATGGATTGTTGTGGGAGGGGGTGAGGATGGATTGTTGTGGGAGGGGGAGTGAGGACGGATTGTTGTGGGAGGGGGTGAGGATGGATTGTTGTGGCAGGGGGTGAGGATGGATTGTTGTGGGAGGGGGTGAGGATGGATTATTGTGGGGGAGTGAGGATGGATTGTTGTGGGAGGGGGTGAGGACGGATTGTTGTGGGAGGGGGTGAGGATGGATTATTGTGGGAGGTGGTGAGGATGGATTGTTGTGGGAGGGGGTGAGGATGGATTGTTGTGGGAGGGGGTGAGGATGGATTATTGTGGGGGAGTGAGGATGGATTGTTGTGGGAGGGGGTGAGGACGGATTGTTGTGGGAGGGGGTGAGGATGGATTGTTGTGGGAGGGGGTGAGGATGGATTATTGTGGGAGGGGGTGAGGACGAATTATTGTGGGAGGGGGTGAGGATGGATTGTTGTGGGAGGGGGTGAGGATGGATTGTTGTGGGAGGGGGTGAGGATGGATTGTTGTGGAGGGGTAAGGATGGATTGTTGTGGGAGGGGGTGAGGACGGATTGTTGTGGGAGGGGGTGAGGATGGATTGTTGTGGGAGGGGGTGAGGACGGATTGTTGTGGGAGGGGGGTGAGGATGGATTGTTGTGGGAGGGGGTGAGGATGGATTATTGTGGGAGGGGGTGAGGACGAATTATTGTGGGAGGGGGTGAGGATGGATTGTTCTGGGAGGGGGTGGAAGGATGGATTGTTGTGGGAGGGGGTGAGGATGGATTGTTGTGGGAGGGGTAAGGATGGATTGTTGTGGGAGGGGGTGAGGACGGATTGTTGTGGGAGGGGGTGAGGATGGATTGTTGTGGGAGGAGGTGAGGATGGATTATTGTGGGAGGGGGTGAGGATGGATTGTTGTGGGAGGGGGTGAGGACGAATTATTGTGGGAGGGGGTGAGGACGGATTGTTGTGGGAGGGGGTGAGGACGGATTGTTGTGGGAGGGGGGTGAGGATGGATTGTTGTGGGAGGGGGTGAGGACGTATTGTTGTGGGAGGGGGTGAGGATGGATTGTTGTGGGAGGGGGTGAGGACGGATTGTTGTGGGAGGGGGTGAGGATGGATTGTTGTGGGAGGGGGTGAGGACGTATTGTTGTGGGAGGGGGTGAGGATGGATTGTTGTGGGAGGGGGTGAGGACGGATTGTTGTGGGAGGGGGTGAGGATGGATTGTTGTGGGAGGGGGTGAGGATGGATTGTTGTGGGAGGGGGTGAGGACGGATTGTTGTGGGAGGGGGTGAGGATGGATTGTTGTGGGAGGGGGTGAGGATGGATTGTTGTGGAGGGGGTGAGGATGGATTATTGTGGGAGGGGGTGAGGACGGATTGTTGTGGGAGGGGGTGAGGATGGATTATTGTGGGAGGTGGTGAGGATGGATTATTGTGGAGGGGGTGAGGATGGATTGTTGTGGGAGGGGGTGAGGATGGATTATTGTGGGATGTGGTGAGGATGGATTGTTGTGGGAGGGGGTGAGGATGGATTGTTGTGGGAGGGGGGTGAGGATGGATTATTGTGGGAGGTGGTGAG